>NC_050176.1:27153017-27408017 GCF_008315115.2 Sander lucioperca
AGATTTAATTTAATTGTATCTGTATTTGTCAGGGACAGTGCATATTAATAAACATTTCTGTAAATATGCCAGAATTAGCCAAAAGGCTAGTTTTCATCTGCAGTCCCTGGCCAGCTGTTACAATAGACTCCCTTAAAAACAATGATAGGCACCCTAACATGAGCATGACGTTAAATACAAATATAAATACATGTGCACTAGATAAGATCACATTACATTCTTGTCTTGTTTACAACAACTAAAATTACATTCCATTGCAATTTATAAAAACAAAAAAACATGATGGGTTTTAAAACGCATGATAATAAATAATCTTTGCTTAAAACAAATATTAACAGGAGATTCAGTTAGCAATGTTATCCAAATCCGAACTTTCACATACTGACTTTACAGATCTCAATCCTAAATAGTGTTGGTTTATTTTAATAGTAAACGGTGTTACTTTGTGTCCATGTTTTTAGAGCAAAATCCCAATAATGTGTTGATCAGCATCGCTGGATCTCCCTTCAGAATGGGTGACGTGTGCGGCCAGGGGGTGCCGTCAATGACTTGGTTTACTGATCAGTGATGATCCTAGGTAAGTATTTAATACACACAAAAGTTGTCTCTGTTGTTGAAATCAGAAAGAATATTTTTGAATGAATGATAAGCAGTTGGAAACAGCCCCAGAGTAGAGATGTAAAACACAGATTGTAACAAATCGAGGTTAGATGAAGAGATTAAGAGCCTGTGCCCGTGTAAATGTACATAGAGCATATCAGTGAGTATATCAGAGTGATTTGTGTGCCACAGTTGGATCCTGGAGACCGTGCAACCCCTCACACTGTTCCCCGAAACTCAAATGGAACTCACATATGTGTGGAGAACTTTGTAGAACAGTCAATCTTGAAAGGAATCTGAGAGAGATTCAACAAATCCGAGTATGAAAATCAAACGCACCCTCATGCACACACAGTGTACAGTACCACTGATGACTGGTGTCTGTGTGACCGGGCAGAGAGTCAGAGAGCAGCTGTGGTTAGCTGTTGGGTGGAGTGTAAACAGATCAGCAAGCTAACAGATGGAGCAAACAATAAAAACTGTGTCGCAAGTTTGTATGTCTGTGTAAGAACGAATGGCCTTTAGGTAGGATTAGTGTCATGGTTTCCGAGAAGTAGCACTGGCAGCAGTAATAAGAGTTTAGTGTAGAAGCACAACTTCTTGTTTTTGTTTTTTTTTTGGGGGGGGGGGGGTTATTTACAGTATGGATGTGTATAGGCTATACCGTTTTTATTTATTTCATTTTTTCTTCGTATTCTTGCTCTTATCATTACCCTTTTTTAGTATGTACATATGTTCTTTTTCAAAACGGATTCATGTTATTTACCTTCTTTTCATTGTGTCATTATCTTTAGTATCCTATGTGTTTGTTTTGTCTTCTTTGTCTCTATGTAAAAAGAGAACTGGTTTGTGTGCAAAACTCTGAACGTAAATGTCAATTGTATGCAAAAGGTGCTCATATTACTGTATTACTGTATGCTCATTTTCAGGTTCATAATTGTATTTAGAGGTTATATCAGAATAGGTTTACATGGTTTAATTTTCAAAAAACATATTTTTGTTGTACTGCACATTTCTGCAGCTCTTCTTTTCACCCTGTGTGTTGAGCTCTCTGTTTTAGCTACAGAGTGAGACATCACACTTCTGTTCCATCTTTGTTGGGAGTCGCACATGCGCAGTAGCTAGGTAAGGACTACTAGCCAGTCAGAAGCAGAGTATGAGGGCGTGCCACGCTAGCAGCTAGGCGAGCATTATAACGTGTGTTACAAAGTGACCACGTTTGTCTCTGAAGTAAAGGCTGGACTACAATAGAGCTGTTTGGAGCAGTTTGTGAACAGTGTTTATTATTAGTATTTATTAGCAGTGCTGGAATGTAACTACATTCATGTAATCAAGTACAACTTTGAGATACATATACTTTACTTGTGTATTTCCATTTCCTGCTACTTTATACTCTGAGGAAAATATTGTACTTTTTTAAAGTGGGCTACTTAAGGAACATGATGATTTTTTCTAACAGTACATAAAGTCATTTTTATGACTCTATCCACCTCGATGAGCCACAACAGTAAAAATACTGCTGACATGTCAGTCAAATGACATAATATAAAATAATCCAACTCGTTTTGCTTTTATAGTTTTTGATATGTTGCTAATAATACTTGTGGGCTTTTACTTTTTGAATGCAGGGCTGTTTCTTGTAATGGAGTGTTTTTAAAATGTGGCACTTTTACTTGAGTAAAGAATCTGAATACTACTAGTATAGATATGAGAGCAGAAATCAATCTTAGTGTAGGGCTGGGTTAAAGTAAAGGATTCTCCAATTAAAATCAATATTTGTTTGAGTGATCTGATATTGATTAAGAAAATCCTGAAACCAATCTTTTAATATATGCCTTTTCACCATGGAAAAGTACTTAATTCTTAATGTACACATTAACCTGGTGCATTATAAAAACTATTTGAGGCTTGCTTCTTGCTCGTATAATTTACAGCAGAAGTTCTCTTTTATAGCCAAGCAAAATTGGTATTGGAACTGAAATTTCCCCCAATTGATCAATTCAAACCGTGTGTATCGGAATCCAATCATTTTGGGGAACTCATTGGCGAGACCCAGCCCTAGTAATAACAGTAATATAAGTGCCATAGTAGTACTAAAGTATCATATTAACATTACTAGAAGGTCAGGAAGTTTGAATACATTTTTAGATTCAGAGACTAGATGACGTCATTTATATTCCGGGGGGTGGACACAATAACAGGAACACCTGTAACAGTTGAAACCAAAACAACAGCCCGGCAGAAATCAATAGTAGCCTGTAGTCTGTTTGTAGGGAAATAGTTTAGTTGCAGTTGCTCAGAGCCAAATTCAAGGTACAATAAGAGTAAGAAAAGAGCGTGTCAATAAGTGTCTAAAGTAACATATAACAATTTAACATAGCTACAGTAAGTTACTAAATAGAACTTTTTAAGATGACACTGACTTGTTGTGGAGTAACATTTACTTTATTGATATGTTTTAGTGGAAAAGTGGAAAAATCTAACAATCAGTCTATCACATTTTCTTCTTTTTTCTTCTTCTTGTTGTTGATCTTCTTTACTCATATTATTATTATTATTATTATTATTTATTAGTATTAGTATTGTCGCTGTATGGCGGCCTAGCAGGCAGTAGTGTTTACCTGGCAGACGCCTCTGTGTCTCGCCTTTATTTGCCTCCCTCCATCAGTCTCTGTCCTGGGGCCGGTGCGGGCAGCACCTCGGGGCGCATGGAGCCTTATCAGCTCTCTGTTTACCTCTCAATTAATCCCCATTAGTAAGGAGAAGGCTTTAGGGCTGCTCCGGTGGACTCGAACGTTGTTTTGTCCCCAAACAGGGGATCAGCTGGTTAACAGCTCAGACGGACAGATCTCAATCTCGGCCATTGCACAGACCGGCTGTCTGGCACGGAGAGGAGCGGCACAGATCACTGCCGATAACACAGCGACATTTAGTAACATGTATTTCTTCTATCTGGTCTTCATAAATCAGCTTTAATTGAGAGGAACAACAATTATTTTATGCGTGGAGTCTGGACATAATAACTTAGTCTTCAAAGTTTTTTAAGCAAATGAGCCCTTAGCTAAAAGAGAGACGGAGCAGCCCCCCCCCCCCCTACACACACACACACACTACATATATTGTATAAGATTGAATTGCATATTAAACTGGGCCGGATGGATGAAAAATGACATTCACATACAGTGGTGGAATGTAACGAAGTACATTTACTGTAAGTACTGTATGTAAGTACAAATGTTGAGCTACTTGTACTTTACTTGAGTCTTTTCTTTTCATGCCACTTTCTACTTCTACTCCGCTACATTTCAGAGAGAAATACTGTACTTTTTACTCCAAGACATTAATCTGACAGCTTTAGTTACTTTACAAGTTAAGATTCCTGCACCCAAAACACATGTAGTTTATAAAATACGATGTTTTATTATAAATTAAACTAGCCAACAATATAACGGCCTGAAAGTCCAGCTGGAATGATTAGACCATCAAACACACAACTGTTTGGATCGTTTCCAGTTTCTGAAATGGGAGGATTTTTCTGCACTGAGTACTTTTACTTTTATTACTTTAAGTACATGTTCCTGATGATACTTTAATACTTTTACTTAAGTAACATTTTCAACGCAGGACTTTTACTTGTAACAGACTATTTTGTAATAGGCCTATCATCAATAATGTGTAAATTAAATGTTCTTTTTTTTTTTTTTTTAAGCAAAAAGGCTTTGCTAATAATGTGTTAGGTTCACGTTAATGTATATTTTCGGACATATTTGAATTTTTGAAAGAAAAAAAAACTATGAAAACATGATCAAACAATAATCAGTACCTCTGAGGACCACTTAGGGGTAGCGGACCCCCTGTTGAAGATCTCTGTACTTAAAATAGTACAACATGAAGAGCATTTTATGTGACTGTTTCTTCCAAAAAAAAAAGAATGATTTTGACGCAGTACTGAACTCCTGTCAGTCATCAGAGTTGTTCCCACAATCCCCCTCTTCTCAGTGTAAACGGGGTCTGGAGGTTTCAGTGGGAGATGTTTTAGTAAATGTGGCTCCTGCTGTTTGTTCTCAGTCTTAGCTGCTGTCTCACATTAGGACGTGCGTGTGGGTGTAATTATAAAAGAATGGGTGTGGGAAACAACTGTTCTCAGGCCGGAGGAACAATTACGCACAGTGGAAAACAGCAATTGATGGTTAATTTCCTCATTTTAACACAACTTCCATGGTCATTTTTTTCTTCTTAAGAATTATCAGTTGGCAGGTTTTTGTCCCGTTAACGAGAAAAAACAAAGGTTTGAAAGGAGCTTGGTCTGAAATTGACCCCTGCGTGTAATTTATTTAGCCCTTATTTGTGCGTAATGGCTCATTATGGGCCCCAATTAGGCTGCACTACCTTAAATAAAGAAGCACGTTAACCTTTTAAACATCGCTCATTTTTAAACCAAATTAGGGTTTTGGCTCTAGTTTGCCCTCATTTATAACTTGCATTTTTTTTCGAATAATCAAAAAAGGATTTAGTCTAGAAAATGTCTGAAAATAGTCAAGGATACTTTTAACTTCCTAGAACCCAAAGTGATGTCTTTAAATGCCTTCTTCTGTGCGACCCGCAGTCCAGTTTACAATAAGGCATGCATAAAACAGAGAACATCAGCACATTCTTACATTTGAGAAGCTGGAATGAAATAAAGTTTGCCATTTTTGTTTTAAAAATAAGTCAAATTGTTGTCCATTGATTTTCTGAATGAATTATTTCAGGACTCAACCAAGCTTTGACCAAACAAACAAAAAACTAAATTTCATTAGTTTTTTTTTGATTATATAACTCATTTAATCAATAACTGAACATTCCAAGAAGATCCTTTTGTAACCAGAAAACATTGAATCCATAAATCAATATCCCTGTGTGGTGTGTATAAGGACATTTTGACACGTGAAATCTCTGTAATATTCGAGTTCGTCTGTAATATTTCTTACATTTACGTCTACGTATTTATGATAGGATTTTTCTTTTTCTTCCCCCCCCCCAGGATTATTCTGTTACCTGTGAGAATAACAACGGTCTGATCTGAAATAAAACCTCTTAAACTGAAATAATAGCCTACAGGACACGAACCTCGCTCCCTCCTCCTTCCTGTCCATTTTCCAAATCGGGATAAATGGTGAAACTTGTAGCAATAATACCCCCTTCTTTCACAAAAACGCCTCCCCGCTGCCATAACCTCCAGCCCGGCTGCCCCCGAAGCCTCGCGGCTGGGCATCTCGGAGAGCTTTTCTCCGCGAACAAAAAAAGCCTCCTGAAGGGGAACAAAAGTGACCACATTTTTCCTCCGTGTCCCCTTTTCCTCGCAGAATGTCCCTCAAATTGGAATATTAGGACGTCAATCTCGCGGCCCCTGTGCGCTTTTGTCTTTGCTGAGTACCCGGCTCTGCCTACCACACACCTTTTGTCCGACAATCCAATAAGAGCCATTATTCCCGCTCCCTAGCCCGGCTACAGCTCGCTCTTCGGGGGTATTTTAGGTGCTTAATCGCGTCCTTTTTAAGGACCTCAAATGGAGAATTACGTCCTCCTTTCACGTCGCCTGGCATCGGGACAAAGAGTCCCTGTGGCCTGGCCTCCTCCAGCAGCTCTCCCCTTAAAATGTTTACGAGCCAAATTTGCCTCCGTGCATCTGACTCACTTCTGGGCACAGTGGGAGCAATCATTATTGGATTATTCTTTGTTATTATATGATTCTTTCTTTTCATTCTTCAGGGAGAAATACAGTTACGTGATGGCGAAGTGCTTGCCATTATTTTTAACCGCACAGTGAAGCTAACATCCAAAAGAAAATAATATTTTTTTGCCCGGATACAGAATCAAAACGCACCTTTTCTCATTTTCTCTGATTTATTTGAATAGATGTGAAATAGACTAAAACAAATCTCTGTTGAACCAAAAAAACACTTTAAAGCAATTCAATCTCTCCATATAGCCTAAAAAATATACCATGTTGGAAACAAACGTTTATAAAATACAAATCATCTTTTTGAGTTCAAATAAGGAGAAATGCGCAAGCGTGTGCGTAACCCCCCCCCTGTGCTTCAGTCCTACCAGTGCCAAAGTAGAGCACCGACAATTATTGGACCAAAAAAATACAATTTCACCCAAGCTGTGTGACTGTTCAGATGCCTCTGTGAGACGTCCAGCCTTTTTTTCGCACTCATTTCGGCTAAAATACACTTGAACTAGCCAGAAATATGAGTGAAATTTCAAGTCATCTGACAGGAGAATCCAAACTCAGATCCGTTATGTAAGCAATACTGTTTTCTGAGGCGTTTTCACAAGTTAACACACTTCTAAAAGCGTGTGGGTTGACGAAAATGAAAGTATAAAAAGAGACGCTAGATCTGTTCTGGTGAGGCTACCAGGCCCGGATCCCCTGCAGGGAGCCCTGGCAGGATGTGACCGCTGTCCCTTGGTGTGTTTGGGCCTGTGGGGAGCCGCCGAGGCCGCTTACACTTCCCAAGTTCATGTTCATGAAGGCGTTGGAGGTGTTGGACGGAGGAAGGGCAGGGATGCCTGTGTACGTGCAGCTGTAGTTGGTGTTGTAAGCGGGGCCGTTGTATGCATATGCCGCTGGGTATCCGTTATAACTGTACGGGTTGGATCCGTACGGGGCAGCAGCCGCGGCGTAGCTCTGCGCACCGCCCAGACACGGCTTCCCATCTCTGACCAGCACCGGTACGGCGACGCGCCGGGGCGGGGGAGGGTGGTGCTGCCCCGCCGCCTCCAGAGATTTGTCCTGCCGCTGCCGCTTGCACTTGTAGCGGCGGTTCTGGAACCAGATCTTCACCTGGTTCGAGGTGAGTTTGAGGGTGGTCGCCAGGTGCTCCCGCTCCGGGGCGGACAGGTAGCGCTGCTGCTTGAAGCGCCGCTCCAACTCGAAGACCTGCGCCTGGGAGAAGAGCACCCTGGGTCTCCGCCGGCTCCTCTGCTTCTGCATCGGCCGTTCCGAGTCGACCTGCCCGCCCTCCGATGCCTCCTCCCGGGACACCAAACCACAGCTCTCTGGGTAGGTTGGAAAGTTACGTAAGACGTCTATATGTATACGTATGTTCTGTATCTCAAATCATGAAATGTAAATATATATATATAGTGCCTATTCTAAACTTCAATAAATATTTCTCAACTCCCCAATTAACACTTAAACCTGGTAAATTAGTTTCATTAGCAATGGCCTATACAATTACAACAGCTTTTAGCCAGAGTGCACAACAACACTGCTAAGCAATTATTATTAAAAAAAGAAATAATGAGACAATAAAATATAAAACACAAGGAGGCTGAGCTTTAAAGGATAAACCGTACAACAAATAGGAGGAAAAAAATCTCTTTTGTCTAAAATACAGAATAGGCTAATTATAAGTTTTAGGCAAATAGTATAAAATTGAGTGACTTAGAAAGAGACACGATCAGCTTAAAAAGTCGTTTTTTTTAAACTGTTTATATCTAATGAATATTTATATGTACCACGGGAAGAAGATGTGTCTGACTGTGACTGTGTTTATTAGCGCTACTTCGCCGTGTCATTTCTTTTACAAGCCTCTTTAAACTAATTGTCGGTTTATGGTTCACACATCATAACAGACTCCGCACAACGGGCGCGCAGCTGAACCACTAGAAAGTGTTTGACATTTCCAGACTTTACTGGGTTCGTCTCAGGCCTCTGGCCGCGGTGATACTGACGTCCACCATTTGATAGCTCTTTATTGGGATAATGTCTGTCGTCTGGAGGTGGAACAGCCGAGAACAGGCCTCACTCTCTCTCTGAGCACAGACACTGTTGTGCAGATCAGAACATTTTTTTTTTTGCACAACTTATATTTGGAACTATAGTGACGGTTCATCTTTAAGGTCACCCAAGTGATCAAATAGTAATTAAAATACTGGAATAATAAGCCATAACAGAGCTGCAGGATTATTTAGAAAATGTTCTTTTTTCCAGTTGGCTCACAGTGTGTTTGAGCTTTATAGATAAATGGCTAAAACGTACCTATCACTTGGCTATTAAGCTATATGATTAGAGTTGTATTTTAATTTACAAAACAAATCCACTTGTGCGTAACAGAAGAAACATTTCTACACTGTGACAACCGGTTTCAGGTTAAGCTGTGTTTTTGTGGCTAAACATGCAAATTATTAATCTGGACACTGGAAATGTAAGATTTAACATCCAAATCAGCTGCCTACGTTTACAATTCACGTTGTTGCACTTTGATATTTCTCTGTAAAAACATTTGATTGATATTTTTTGTAATAGTTATTGTTTCACGTGTCCTTTTGTATGCCTTTTGTTCGGCCCGTTGTGCTTCACACTCACTGTTTTCCTGCTCGTCCAGCTCGGCGGCCTCCAGCTTGGCTCCCTGCAGGCCGGGGTGGACGTACATGTCCGGGGACAAGCTGGTCTCCCCTCGGTCCTCTTCCCGCACCGCCAGCGCGCTGAGGTAGGCCAGGTTGTCCTCTCCGTCCGAGAAGGAAGGACTGTCCCGGGCTCCGGCGAGCATGCAGGACGGCGGGGTTTGGAAATGCTGCTGCTGCTGGGGAGGAGAGCCGGCTAACTGCTGCTGGGTATGGATCGGGAGCTGGAGCTCTAGGGACCCGCACTGCCTCTGCTGCCGCTGCTGTTGCTCCAGCTTCAGGATATCCTTGACAGAAAACGGCGTGGAGGTGAGCGGACTCTGCAGCATCATGTCATCCAGCTCCTGCTCTGCAGCACCGAGGAAATGAAGCCCACCGAGTAACATGCACACCCCTTCTCCTTTCCCCCACTCTTTTTTTTTCTAACAAATAATTGAGCTTAATAGCCTCTTCTTTGGTAATTGGAGTTGCGTTAAGCCTCTGGAATCCCTCATCGCCGTAAAACGCACGAAAACGTGGGTATTAGTCCCCGGTATTTGTCCATGCAGGTCTCCTCTCTGACAGATAGAATGTCAGGCTTTGTAAGTGGAGTTTGGACCGGGGCGAAGGAGCGCCTCTGCCTCCTCTGATGTCAGGGGGAGGGGTGTGTGAAATGGAAAGTGTGCAGGCTGGAAGGGAAGTATTTGGGAGAGAGAGGCAGTCAGAGAGAGGGAAGGAAGGAAGGTGGGGCGTACGTGACGCATATTCACGTACCGGTTTTGTTTTCGGACTTGTGTGAATATGGTGGGCAGATCATTTTTACTCACACTCTGCTCCTCTACTGTCCACCGTGTGTATCCTTCTGTCTGTTCTGTCCTCGCTGAAGTCACCCCCAGCAGCCTTTTACGCACACGTTCTGTTGCAAGAAGCACATTAGTAGCTCTTCTCTGTGGCTGGAAATGTGTTACCCATATCTTTACTTAGCTTCGTTATGGGTTATTTAACATGTTGTTTTCAGTTTTCATCATTCCACAGTCGGTCAGGACATTGGGGACTTTGTGTTGGTTCGTGCGTAAATCTGTGCGCTCTTTTGAGAGGCGCACCAGGCGGCACGCTCCCTGCAAGAACGGTCACACGTCTAGGTCAACGGTCAGGTCAAGGGATAATAGAGTATTAGTTTAACTTCACCCAGAGTTAATGATAAGGGGCCATCATAACGCAAAGCACATAGGCTACTGGTTGATTTTGGCTGAGGTGAGGAATCCGCCACCAAAACCTTGAGCGAATTAAGAGTTTAAGTAACATTTTTGTCTTAAAGTGGTCGAAATGATCTAAACAGACTGGAAATTATAGATTTTGGCAGGTGCTGTTACAATATGGGCCTTGCAGACCTCATAATAACCAAACACCTGATCTAAAAGACGGATTTATATTTTCAGAAAGACATCCGCTTGCTGTGTTAACTCTTCTGAAGGCCTTCTTTAATGTAGGGGGAGCCATCAGAGCCTTAAAAAGACGTGTTATGAATCTGAGGTTTAATAGAATTCAGAAGTTTGCTCTTCCTTTTTAGAGGAGATGCCAAACTTTCCAACTCTGTCAGACTGTACAACAGAGAAATGCATATAAAATACTCCAGAAAATATACATCATGTCCATTTTATGTAATAGTGGGGCCATTAAAATGTCTAGTTAAGTAAAAAAAACCCACACTTTTCATTTAGTATGAAAAAGCTACAAGTACAAATTTGAAAAGGAATAGGTATACGGATTTGTAACTTTGAAATTAAGGGGAAATTTAAGGGTTCAAGATGTTAAACGGTGCTATTCCCACCCTCTGTTTGTTTGCAGCTGAATGCAAGGTACATGTACAACTCTATCAAAGTGAGACCGTTTCTCTCCCAGCAGCCCTGTCAGCAGCCGGTTGCTCTCGGTGTCGCTCCGTCCTCTTTATCGCGGGTGTTGTATTAATAACCGCCCTGGGCCGATAAGCAGGGGCCCCCCGGGCCAATTAAGATTCCTCCAGAAAAAACTGACTGACGTTTTTAGCCAAGACTAATCTGCTCCTATCAGCTCCCCTTTCCGTTTTGCAGCGGGACCCCTCGCCTCTGTCACCCGGCTCACTTCGCTCCTCCTGCAGATTTCTCTTTAAAAAAAAAAAACACACCGCCTGCAATGTTTCAAAATAAGTAAGATTTGAAATCATTTCAATTTCACATGTAGCCTATTCATTTCATGTCCTGTTGTATTAAACCAGAGGTCTTCAACAAGGGGTCCGGGACCCCTAGGGTGTCCTCAGAGTCAATGCAGAGGGGGGCACCAAATTATTGTTCATTTTTGAACGTTTTTTCAGAAATTAAAATGTCTTAACATAAATCCAACATATTATTAGCAAGTATAAATCCCCACTGAAGATAGGCTTACTGGCCTATAGGTAAGGTAGTCACTAAGGCCATCCACAGATACAGTTCATCCTAAGAATTCACTCTGCCACATGTATGTTTAACATTAAAACATGATTTATAAAATCATGCCGACAAATATTATTTTAATAGCTTAGTATTCTATACACTAAAAAGGAATGTATAAAGGCTTTAGGCATCTACACGTTATTGTAGGCCAAGTTTAATATGCAACTTCATTTTATACAATATATATAGTAGGGGGTCCCTGATCTGTCTCTCTTTCAGTTAAGGGGTCCTTGGTTTAAACTACTGTAAAAAACATGTCTGGTTAAATAATAAGGTTTAATGAGCCACTTTTTATTCCGAATAAGAAGCATCAATTAATGGAGTTTAACCAATCTCAGTAAAAATGTTCTAATTGTTTTTTTATACCTAACAACATTTCACATTTAATTCTTCATTGAAATGCTCGATCATAATATTATATTACATTATTGTCTAAATGTTGTCTCAAAGCCTTGCCCACACTTCTCTACGTGGATGTGAGTGTGGTGGAGAGACTACTAAAACCATTCTACTTCAATTCCTAATTCTTTTGGTTTATGTTTGTGTTTGCAATAACAGAATATAAACTCCCTCATGGCATTAAATCCCTGAAAGTCCCATAAATATGACTGAGGGCAGGACATCGGTGTCCCCATGGAAACTACAGCCATGAGACCGCTCTCACAGTCTTTAAGGATTTCCAACATTGACCTTTCCTTACAGCAGCCACACTGTTGTTTGTTTGTTTGAGCTTCCTCAGAAACACAGAAACTCCGTGCAGGAGGATTTTATTTAACTCTTAACTCAAAGGCATCCCTATATGTAAAACTTTTCCAATATTTGGTCCTGCTTAAAAAGCTGCAAAATGTAATCATAAAAGATTATTTCAGGCTGACTGAAAGTTTTTGTGTTTTAAGGAAAGATATATAAACTAAAAGTGTAATATATGTTGTTCAAATGGCTTTCTCACAGCTGAAGTCAGTTTTACGGAAAGAGCCGGAGATCAACAGTTTAGTAGTGTAAACTAAAGTGTAGTAAGGCTTAAAGATCATTGCAGATGCCAATACTTTTATTCTGAAATTGTGAATTGCTGTCATCTTTAGTATCTTTATAACTGATCGTCTTTTATCAAAGAATTTTTGCCCAAATATGAAACCACACTCAAGAAATTCTTTCAGATCATAAAACTCCCTCATTAGATTCTATCATGTATTTTTTCCAACTCTGCAGCAACCCCCAAGCAACATTAGTAAGATGCTCTTTTGTAAAACGATATACACTCTATATGTTTGGCTTTAAAAACACAGCTAAACTGTGTTTCTCCTGAAAAAGAGCAAAAACTGTGCCTCGGTTCAGAGTGCCTTATGCTTAGGGCTCGTCAAACATCTGGGAACCAACTGAAAATATGAACTCTTTTTAAATTATTTGTTTTTATCATATTGTAATGGTGCACAATCTAGGCCATAAGACTCCAGTTTTGTTAGGTGAGAGGGATTTTTTGGGGAATAATGTTGCCACGTTTGCACACAGAAATCTAAAGTTTTGATCTTTTACTGTCAAAACATATTTGAACATATAACAAATTGGGGATTCAATGTCATTCAAACAACAGTTGAGATTATAAGCATTTTGAGGGTGCTACGCCACTTTTTGGATGACACAAAAGCAGTGAATGTCAGTTTTTTTTATTATACTTTTACATTTAAGCTTTCAATAAGCCACTGCGCAGAGCAGGCACTGTTTAGGCCTTAACAGTTTTGTCAGAGATATCATTATTCTGTTAAATTGTGAGTTAACTGTTGGTGTGCACATATTCATGGGCTACTGTGCAGATAAATGTATCTCTAAACTGGATACCGCTTGGGGCCTCTCACCGACCTGGACTGGGTCTCCCCTCCACAGTGTCCCTGTGTGTAAACCCAACAGGTAGTAAATATCCTGATGTGCAGCTCTTTCTGTGGAAGCTGGAATCAGACAGATATATGTCTGGTTGTCCCTGTAGACTCCCCGGCGACTGTCTTCAATTCACACTACATCATCATCAGCGTGTCCTCGTAAAGAAGTGCCAAACAAGGCAAGATAGTGTTTAGACTGGCACACGGCCGCCTCCATTTACTTTAAATAAGCATTAAATCCAATGACGCCAGGCTGAGCGCTGTGTTTTCTGTGGGTCAGATGGGCCAACACACTACAGCGCCTATTGGAAACAAAATAAAACTGTTTTAGTTAAAGTTAAGTGACTGGGCGTTTGGTTTTGGTCAGGTGGTTATTCTAGGACAAGGTTTCCCATCAGGACTCCTTGAAGAGTTTCCAAGATGGATTTCCAAAAGGTTTCCAGGAGGATGAACAGTTTAGAGATCAGTTGAAATTCATAACTATTGTCTAATGTGAACAAGACCAGACTGTAAAGACTCAAACCAGCAAAGAATGGAAACCCTGATCAACATGACTTTGACTGAAATTACTTTACATGTATAAGACATGTATAATACAATACATAACGTGCATTTAGTTTACACTTTTATCCCAAATTACACATTCAACCATGTGGGTACAACAACAACATTTGAAAGAAGCATGCAGGTACATCAGGGGTGGCCAACCAGTTAGGTATAAAGAGCCACAAAAAAAACTCACCATAGCAAAAAGCCACACAACACATGCACGTCCACACTACAACAGCAACAGTGTCTTCCAGATCTAATGACAGTCATAATACATAGCAGTTTTCATAGTTTTTTTTCTCACTTAGATTGACTCAGTGGGAAACCTGACGGTCTTTGTTATCCACAATCCTTTTCAGGTCTTGCTTGAACTCGGTTGTGGCCACTCGAAGAACTCTCTCACTCATTTGTCACTAAAGGGGCTTTCAAACAATCGGATTCAGCAGTGAAAGGGTTAACGAGGGAGGTGATCTGTGGCCGCTGTTTCTCCTCAGGTTGCAGAATCTGTCCTCAAAACTCTGCTGCATTATTTTCCATTTTAAAATAATTGGCAGTATTGGCAGATGCATTCAAATGTGTTTTTTTTTTACTTATCTGAAATACTGTATGTTTCAGAAAAGTTAAAAACAACAATCAACCAATGACACAGCCCCCAGCCACACAGTAAGAGCCTCACAGGAGCAGGCAAAGAGCCGCATACGGCTCAAGAGCCACAGGTTCGCCACCCCTGTACATCAACTTCATCAAATATGCTGATCTACTGAAATAAAACCTAACTGTAAACCCTCCAAAATAAAGCAAAACTTGCAGCATGATCCCCTAATTAGGTAAAAATACAATTTTAAAATGTTACTTTTGGGGCTTTAATTGTTGGGACAGATTAAGTCAGGAAAGTGGAAAAGAGAAGGGGATGACATGCAGGTTGGAAGTGAACCCACAGCCGCTGCGTTATGGACTGAGCCTCTGTACATGGGGCGCATGCTCAACCAGGTGGGCTAACCAGGTGCCCCGTAATGTTACTTTTCATTGTTAATCCACATGTTGCCATATTACACAGTCCACAGTGTAAACAGCAGTTATATGGGAGTTCTAGAGGGACAAATTCTGGTGCCATTCATTATTTTTTCATATGGCTTTGAACTCCCTAAAAAGGCTGAAACCCGTTAATCTCTGTCAACTGGGACCAGTTTCAACAACTAGTCCAAATTATACAACAGAGTATGTTGTTTGTAGCTGCCCTGTAGAACAACACATAGAGGCGTTTTCGGAGCTGATGCCCCTATTGACAGGATGACATTTGTCTCCGTTGAAAATCTGTTTTATCATAACTTGACAACTTTATGGTCAACACATTCCCGTGAACGGGTTTGTATGATATCATACAAAAACGTATGCACAACAATTCATATGATATCTTATGAAATTACGGCAACCGGCGACGAAGTTTAGCAGACCGGTCACATGACAGTTAAGTTTATCTGTCTTTACAGTTAACTTTAGCTGAGAAAAGGTGACTGTGAGCCAGGTACCGGTCACAATGATGTGACGGTCGTTACAGTGGCCGTTGCAGTAAAGTTAAGCCGACAAAAGTTGACTGTCATGTGGCGATGACAGTTTGAAGTTTAAACGCCAAAACGACTAGTTAAGATTAGAAAACCCATTGTGGTTTGGGTTTAAACACCAGTCCCCTTAAGTAGTACTCCCGGGACACGAACACCCATTTTCTGGGTGAAAGTCTTGTCTTTTCCCCTTAACTTCTTTCGGGACACAAACTCCCCTCCCCCGCTTGAAAGCCCTGTGTTTTAGGATGTTCACGGTCTTACACAGCAGCAGGTTAAAATGACTTGGTAAATGTAAGGGGAACGATCTTGGTCATGTTTTTAAAAACCCAATGAAACGAACGGTACGTTGCTGTGATAAAGACCAATGTTTTGTTGACCCGTCAAGCCCTTCTGTAAACTTTGTCGCTATATAATGAAATCACACTATTTCTTCCTTTGCTCCTGTCAGACTGGAGTCATTATTACTATAGTTTGACTCACTGGACAAAGAGTATTTCACGCGCCATTCACCTCCCCTTCCGCTATCTTTGCTATCTGTTTTGCAAGAGCACCGTTGCTGCCCAAGACAATTATGTTTGGTTTAAAGAAATACAAACAAGCCAGAACGTTTTTTTCCCCCGTAGCAGAATGATAATGGGTGAAGTTAGACCAGCTATTCGAGACTATTATTAGGCTATGTGTATAAATGTATACAAAATCTATTTTGGGCCATTTGCTGAAATGGCAGGTTTTGTCATTTTTTTTGGGAGGACACACTATTTTTTATTTGGATATTTTTTAGCTGCAAAAACATGAAAGCATAAAAAGGCAAGTAAATCATTTGTTTCATGAAAATGTCTACAATGATTCACCATATATCTGCGTGTTTGAAATTAGAGGAAGAAACACTCACTGGTTTTGTAATTGTGCCCCCAAATCCTGCAACTTTACGGAGCTTTTGCTTCTAGTTTCTTTTAGCTCATTGTTTTGGTTTTACAACACATTTGTATACAGTCTCAAAGCTCTCAAGCAGCATGTAGAAGCTGTTTTTAGCACAAAAAACTAAAAGAAGAGGGAATATTGGATATATTGAACATTTTGTGTGGGTGAACCTCAGGGATCATGACTGGGACCTCTGAGGTTTTGTCATCAGGTATGAAACTATGCAGGAAAGCCTTTAGAGGACTGTGAGTTTATATACAAAATCCAACAAACTGCAGAGTGTGACAAACTTCCATCAGGAGGAAGGAGGTTGTTCAGCTTGTACAACCTGAGTGGTGCTGACAGAGCTGGAAGGAAGACCGTGACCTTTGCAAAGCTTCTGTTTGAGTCTTTATCTTTCACACAAACAGAGATAAGTTGGTTAAAATGTCAGGGAAAACATAGCAGAAGTGTAAAGGGTTAGATTACCTTAAATAGCTCAGCCTTTGTTTACTTAAAACTAACAACAAGGAAAATAATTTTATTAAAAGATAAAACTTCAAAAGAATTAGATGGACTTCTAACGTTTTGGTCTCTGAATTTAGATGCTTAGATACTGCTCATGTTGCTTAATAGGCTTTAGAGTCAAGATGTAGAAAAAGTCCTCCGATCATTTACTTAAGTAATAGTAACATAACCCAGTGTAGAAACACTCTGTTAAAAGTAAAAGTAAAAAAAAAGTATTAGCATCAAAATATATTTAAAGTGCTAAAAGTAAAAGTACTTATTAGGCATAAGGGCCCTTTCCATAATAATGTGTATAATATTTGGTTATATTCAATGATAAATTATTGCATCACTTTAATATTGCAGCTTGTAAAGGTTATTATACTGCTGTGTCTCATTTATTGATAATTTAATAAATATGTTTTATTAACAATCTAAATCTGCAACTAAGTCACTTAAGTTATCAAACAAATGTAGTAAAAAGTGCAATATATACCTCTGAAATGTAGTGGAGTAGAAGTAGAAAGTTAGGCTACATAAAATGGATATACTCAAGTAAACTTTAAATACCTCAATATTATAGGCTACATAAGTATGGTACCTGAGTAAATGTATTGAGTTACTTTCCCCAAGTGTTAGTCTTACTGACAATACAAGTACATTATTCTTAGGTGGGGATAAGTATAATAAGCAAAACATCTACTGATCAGAATAAATATGATCAGAGACATCAGTTTTTTATTTATTTTTATTGTCAAATATAATACTCCTTTAGCGTGAGAGCTTATTATATTTATGTGTGGATATTACATTTCCGTGTTCATTCTGATGCAAATTTTGTCTGTAAGCTATAACTTGTCACTGTTTTTTCAGGGAACAGGGTGTGCAGGGATAGTACTCTCTCTCTCTCTCTCTCTCTCTCTCTCTCACTCTCTCTCTCTCTCTCTCTCACTCTCTCTCTCTCTCTGTCTGTGTGTGTGTGTGTGTGTGTGTGTGTGTGTGTGTGTGTGTGTGTGTGTGTGTTGAACGGAGGTAACAATAGGAAATGCTACACCTCTTGTCTGCTGTCATTTGCGGCCCAGCGGAGGCGCCAGGCGGCTCTGGATGGTTGGATGGAGAGAGGAGAGATAATCTCAGCCAACCGCTTCTCTCTCTCTCTCTCTCTGTGTGTGTGTGTGTGTGTGTGTGTGTGTGTGTGTGTGTGTGTGTGTGTGTGTGTGTGTGTGTGTGTGTGTGTGAGAGAGAGAGAGAGAGAGAGAGAGAGACAGTTCTGAAGATGTGAAGTCTCAACGAGCAACAGAAACACTAAAATGTTACGAGGATGTTAAACGTTAAAGAGCAAGTATAAAACTCACAATGATCATGTATATGTTACACATTCAAACTAAATACGTGTTGAAATTGTTCTTCATCCATGCAATCAGAAAGACAATGATATATGAGCAGCTAATAAAGCCGAAAGAGAAGAAAACAGCGCCCTTTATGAGAAATATGCTGTTCAGGCTGCGGTTCTATAAACAACAGCATACAGGCAGAATTTAAAAATATAAAAAAGTGCCAGAAAAGGACGGATTCCAATAAAGTCTCAGAGCGAATAAAATCATTCAAAACATGAAAGCCTCCATTGCAGAATCTGCCCTATTGAATATTAATATTAGCTATTGTAGAAATTAAATATATGACATTAATAGTCTTGTAAAACTGTAAAAGCGTTTGGAAAACGTGACGCGATACAAGAGAAATTGCAACATTTAGGGGAATTAAGCTACGCCATTTTAAATCATCCGTGATGAGGAAACGCATTTTGAATTAAAACCAAAAAAAAGCATGTTCTGTTGCAGATTGTTTTGTAAAATGGTATAATAAGATTACCTCGGCTTACTTATTTATCATATTAGAAAACAATTTTCTTAAATTGCTGAAAGCATAGCCTATCTCTGTTTTATAATTTGAGATTTTCGACGAAATTAAAACCTGAAAAGGGTTTCTCACAAAAGAATTCACAATTCTGATTCTTTTTTAGTCCGTCAGGATCTCGCCTTTCTGATCAATGTACACCAGAATAATCACAGAAATACAACTTTAATTCATATTTCATATAGTTTTAGTATGTTTAAACGTTGTGATCTAATTGAGGGTTGCCATTATACTCATGATTTATTTCCTGTGTCCCCACATGAAATGTCTACAAGATTACATAAAACTAGTAAAAATTGAATGACATCAACAAACCCTTTAACGTGTAATATTTCATTTATTCGACTTAACACACACTGCCAGAGGTTCTGTATCTGTTTAGAAAAACGTCAATAATAAACGTGAAGACTAGTTCATATTTTGTACACACGCAAAATGAAAGAAAACATACAAACAATAAAACAATAAAAAAAAAAAAAAAAAAAAAAAGTGGATAACTTTGTCAGAGTTCGTTTGAGTCTGCGCTGTGGCCTCTCTGTCCAGCGGCCGTGTGCGTAAAACTTCGCGCGCCTCGGTGCCTTTCGGGCTTAAAGGCTGGTCGTGCACGGGTGCGTGCGTGCGTGCGTGCGTGCGTGTGTGTGTTTAGATAGCCTAGGCCTGCAGCTAGTAATAGCTCCATTAAGCAGAGTGGGAAGACGCTATCTCAGTGATCCGTAACGTCTATGTCCGCTGAGCAGGACACAACCAGCGGCCACACGCCTTCTCCAGGAAAAGAGCTGCTCAATCTCCAAAAATAGCGCCTAGGATTTATCCTCTTACTATGGAAACCTAACTAATAAGACATTTAAAGCAACGCTGAACTTTTCTGACACCTGCTTGTCCAACATGATTGGTTTTCCACCCAGAAGCGCAACAAAAACAATTGTTTCTCATCATATTGGGAGTTTAACGACCGGCCTCCTCTCTGCTGATGTACAGTATTTGGCTCTCATTCAGAGCTCTGAGTCGTTGAAAGTTCGGGACAGGCCTCTATATCTCTCACACACAACCCCAAATATACAGCATGACGCAACCGGCTCTGTTTATGAACCCGCCCGGCCTGCTTGTATAAATTGTGGCGTTGAATGGTTTACCTAATGGGACTTCTGTTTCTCGTTTTCTGTCACCCGGCACGCCAGACTCCGCTGACAAACGACCGACTTTTACCGGCAGAGGAATTCCTGATTTATGTGGGAAATGAAACGAGAGCGAAAGGTTGTTTTTTTTCTTCTTCTTCTTCTTCTTCTTCTTAACCATGCAAATAAAGTAAATGATCTCCACCCCGCCCCCCAACCATTAAGCCCGGGATATTTGTATATAAACGGAGAGGAGGCAATGTCTTCCAGAGTGATAGATGTGTGTTTTGTTATTTAGTTTTCTCATATTGTAGCGCGATAAAGGAGCTATAAAGCTGAGCTGGATGCAGGGAGGGAGACCCGCCGCCCAGTGTGGCTAGATGGACTCGCAAAGCCTCCACTTCCATTGTTATTACTGCAGAGGAAACAAGTCGTTACAGCCACGGCGATTTGATTCATGACCTTGTTGTTTCTTAACTTAAGTAGAAATTTCCAGAGAGGCTTGTTGGTTTAATTTGATGAGAAAACCATGCAGAGGCAGAGAAACGTCTCCAGAAAACAATTTCTTTTTAAGGCTCTTAAGTCTTATCACACCGCAGGGATTAATTTTCTCAGAGCTCTCGAGGAGTGGAGCATTTTCATGATGAATAATTTCCCCAGATAAACTGATGATTCCTCCTGTCTACTCCGAGGAGAAGTCTGTCTGTCTGTGTATAAACTGGAGGGCATTAGTGCCTCCCGGTGGGGGGGAAGAGAGAGAGAGAGAGAGAGAGAGAGAGACAGACCACTCCATCACGGCGCAGACAGTCCGGATTCCCCTCCTGCACCATTAGAGCCCTATTCGCCTTATTTTTTTTTTCTCTCACCGAGCGTCTCCTTTATCAGCTCTCTATCTCCTAAACAGCGTCCAGCCTGGCTGCTTTACAACCTGCCGGGGCTTTCAGCCATCAATCATTGCGGGCTGAGCTCCTCCAGGCCCGGATCGAGTCTGGCTCTCTGTCCGGGTGTCAGGATGCTTCTCTGGATGTCACAACGGGCACAGACTAACCGCGTCTGTTTTACTGATATAAAAGTCTGTATTTGCGTATTTTAGCGGTATGAAATAAAAGTAACAAATGCATAAAAACCAAAATAATTTAAAATATTAAGCAGCACACAAAGGAAGGAAGGAAAATGATTATTTCCCAAATTTCAAGAACATTTTCTAGAACCTTAATAAGGAAAATATATTAAGAAGAAATGCGTGTCCTATCTTCAGAAACAAAATGTGCAAATAGGAAACTCACAGCTTTACTGATTCCAAAAAAATGGACTTCATTTAGGTAATCAATAAACTTTTCATGCACAAAAAATGGACTCAATTTCAACTGAAACTTTTAAAATGAATTCAATATTTTTTCACATGCCTATATGCTTTGGCTGCAGGCGCATTATGGGAAACATTTGCATCCAACATCATATTATTCAAGCGATGACATGAGCTCATCCCAGGAAGTCAGACTGTATTTCTTTAAGACTAACTAAAGAAACATTTAAAACATTAAAAGCCACTTTCCCGTTCTGCGTCTCTTATAAAACAGTTAAACACAGGCTGCTTTATCTTTGATGCATTATCCATTAGAATAAAAGCTTTTCAACTTTTCTGAGTGGCTTCAACGTTTACTTCTTTGGTCTCCAATATCCAACCTTCAAAGAGTAACTTTGAAGACAGTTGTGTCTGTACTGTGTTTTGTATTTTGTGCTGATCATGATTTGCGCCCTAAACAATCTTTTGCCATTCTTTTTCAGACGATGAACTGTAAGACAAAGTCTGGATATACTGTATACCGCCCGAACACTGCCCTGCTGTCCCGCAGGAGCTCAGTTGTTCAGAAGATGCAGAGAAAGTTCCCACTCACACGACGTCAGCCAAGATGAATTAAGTCCGAAGAATGGAAGATTCCCTGCAGCTGTGCAGCAAAACGCCACGACTGAAGCAAGTGCACACAAAATCCCTCACTTAATTCATTTTTTTTAAACAAATATTCTTGTGAGATAAGTGTTGAAAAGGTTAAAGGTCTACATTTTATCACATCAATATCAGACACAATTCCAAACTGTCTTCTTTCTCCCCTTTGACTTACGTTGATCTAGAAATAAACCAATACAAATAACATTTGTTGTAAAACCAACCAACCAAAAAAAAAAAAAAAAACACTTTAGGCTGCATTTATTGAAAATAAAGAGTATCAGTGTCTTTTCGTGATCAGCTCAATTAAACTTGTTCAGCGCGCTTGGTTCGCTTTTACGCACAGGTGTCTTCTTTTTGTCTTCAACTTACTTTAATATAAAATAAAAGTATTAAAAATAACATTCTTTTTCAAAAAAAATAATTTGCAAATAGACCTACCAAAAATAGGTGTCAGTGTTTTTTTCGTGATGAGTTTAATTAAAACCTGTTCAGCGCCCTTTATTGGTTTTTACGCACAGGTTTGGATTACGCACGGGGTACCAAGTATCCACTGGTGCGCGTACACGTCATATCATGCGCGCCCCCGTTGACCGGCCAGTTACCCCACCTCTGCTGGAGGACGGAGAGCCTCGCTGCCCGCGGCGTGCCGCAGTCGGTCCCCGAGCGGCTCTCCATGTTTAGGCGGAGGAAGGGCCTGTTTCCTGGATCAGGCTAAACACGGGCCTCCGGAGCGCCGCGCTCAGGCGGGACAGGCCCGCTTCTGGCCGGAAGGACACCGGCAATAGATCACTTCGACCACCGGGGGCCCCCGGGAGGGCAAAGGCTCACAGCTGGGAAGGCTCTGCACCAGAAGGCGGGGGGGGTCAAGGGCCCCCTGCACCGCCGCTGCTCGGGAGTTTGTCATCCTTACGCCCCCGGGATGACAGCAGGGCGGAGGGGTGGAGGATGTTTATTGCTGCTTCTCAGGGAAGCTTCCTGCCATTAACTTTCACTTTCACTTCCAGAGTGAAGACATTTACAAGGTCTTAATCTCTCTAAAACCTGAGCTGAAGTCCCACTTTTATTAACTTTTTTTTCTTTCTTTTTTCAGTAAAACAGATTGAAACGTTGTTGGGTCACTAATAGAGCTGTGATGGGACTCCTGAACGGTCAGGAGGTGTTTAACTGGAAGCACACTGATTGACTGACTGACATACCATTGTTTTCTACACTTAATATTGATATATAGATTGATATATATATATATATATATAGGTAATTTACTTAAAGAAAGTGATGATGACTAATGAGACACATATTAATAATGATTAGATCATTAGGTGCACACAGTTTACAGGCTGTCCTGTTGCTCCTTATGAATGTTTGATAGACTGCATTTAACCCTGATGTTGTCCTCCGGTCAAGTTTGACCCGTTTTCAAAGTTTCTACGTCAGAAACATGGCTTTCTTTTCAACCAAATTTCCTAAAAATAACATTGATGGTTCCATACACTAATTGATGAGCACTACTACCCGGGAGAAAATCTGTGAACATCCATCAACATATGTTTCTCTGCCCTTAACTATTAGTCAAGATAATTCCTAATTGCTGCTTATGTTACTCAATAAATAGGCGTAATTTCATGTAAATTAGATTTATTCACCATCAATTCCATAAAAAAGTGTAAAACTAGTGGTAAAAAGTTATGAAGTTGGCCAAAAAGATGTAACACAGAATTGGGTGATCATTTATAGGCTACTTTATGCTTTATAAACAGGCAAACCAAACCGGAGAACAAGTGCATGGTCGACGGGAAGACAATACGAGGGTTAACTGAGTTAAACTGACCCACCCAGGTCATCAGCGAGGATAATGGGAACGTCCTGTAGTATACTTCCTCTTTAATTAATTTATCCAATGATTTGTCATTGCATTTAATCGTTATTTTCATATGAAGGGTTACTCGATGGAGGCAGCTCCTCGATATAATGGGATCGGGTGCAAAACCAGACAAGTGTTCTCTTGACTGAGGTCATAGACTTTTCAACAATAAATTATAGTAATAACAGCAGGAGTGTTGGCCTTGACCTCAGACCCCTCAATCTTCTATTGTGCCCTGCTCCAGGTATCCATCCATGGGCTCATATAAGGGTCTAAATGAGGGTCTTTAACTATACCAGAGATTGTTTCCTCAGTGGAAAGTAGTTCCAATATTATCCAGAGTAACCGGGACACTTCTTGCTTCTGGAAAGACACAGAATGAAACAGATTACCATTCACAATGGAATTTCAGCGTTATCTAAAAAACCGGGACGGGTAAAACAAAAACTTATCTCCATGGCTTGATACCAACAAAAGATAAGTGAGAGAATGTTTTTGTGAATTACGTGAACTGACCCTTGAAAACTGTTTTTTGAAACACACGAGCAGAGGCACTTTTTTTATCTGTTTCTCAAAATGGGTTGATAGGAAGTGGATCAGCAGGTTGCATCTCGTTCTCTGTCTCTCTGTTCCTGAAGCTATTTGAGACTGAGTGTTTAGACACCTGTGTGTGTGTGTGTGTGTGTGTGTGTGTGTGTGTGTGTGTGTGTGTGTGTGTGTGTGTGTGTGTGTGTGTGTGTGTGTGTGTGTGTGTGTGTGTGGTATTGTGGGGTCGAGTTTCCTCAGCTGAACTCGATGCTGTAACTCAGTCCGGTGAATCGGCTAATGATCCTGTTGGACATGTAATTAGCTTTAGAGACGTGTAATAATGCTGGCAGCCCTCCATCTGACACTTAATTTACAAATGTGTGTGTGTGTGTGTGTGTGTTTAATGGGGTTTAAATTATAGAAATACATAAGATAAATGCTTTTCAATTTCCTGTCCATCCTGCGTGTTTATTCTTCACCCAGATATTTTTTTAATGGAGTTAAAGCCAACAGTTCAGCTCCCACATTCCCACTAAAAAAAGTCATTTTCATGATGATTTATGCAATAACTCACAGCTTTTTTTTAGCTCCTTTGTGAACAGGCTGTCTAATATTTGTATATATGTAAAATATAGTCAACATAAAGAACATCTGAAGTCTAAATAAAAAAACAATTGGTTTAACATCTGTTTTGCACAAATGATCGCATAGTAAAAAGTGGCTCAAATACAGTTTTCATTTCTAATAAACAATTACATTTTTGCAACTTTGGACTTCCAATATTCTTTGTTTTGACAATTGTTTATGAAACCTGTTTCGTGAAAGTTTGTAAAATTTAAACGTTCAAGCAAATGTTTTAAATTAAAACAACGTCAGAAGGAAAGTCATTATTTTCTAAAACATTAAAAGGTACTATGTGGAGTTATTTTACATGTATTAATCACTTTGTATTGCCAACGTGTGAACAGATTGTAACGTAACTGAAAAACTGAAACTGTGTTTAGCAGCCTTTTTTTATATAGGACTCGGGACGGTTTTGCCGGGAAAATCCAAAGGATGTGACGTTTATGTCCGTTCCCTTAAGCTCGCGTGCTGCGCCAACGCAACACTAGCTTACAAAGGCTTATAAATGGAGTCTGCTAACGTCAACAAACAACCTGCACCCACCACAACAACAACAATTTCTCACTCCCATCGCGCCAAAAAACAACGTTCGGTCAGGTGCCTTTGGCATTTTGTTATTGACGCAAAAGTGTCCTTTAGCGCTTGGTCAGGACTCTTGGCGTCACTTTTTGACGCTCTGGGTCTGGGCCCGTAGCGTCACTTTTTGACGCTCTGGGTCTGGGCCCTTAGCGTCACTTTTTGACGCTCTCGGGACTCGCGTCTAGCCGTTTAACGTCATATTTAGACATGGGACGTACGTTTAACTGACACGCGACACAAGAACGGGACAGTTAGGTTCAGGAAAAGATCGTGGGTGGGGTTACAAAATGTTTGTTTCAGTGACACACGGGACTAGAACGGGACACGAACCCCCGTCTCTTGGGTGAAAGCTTTCATTTTCGCCCGGATGTCCATTACCTTCCACTTTCTTTGTGTTGGAATTTTAAACTGGATTTGTGAGGACTATGGTTAACTGCTCCTCTGATCTCTGCAGGGTAAATCCAGACAGCTAGCTAGACTATCTGTCCAATCTGAGTTTTCTGTTGCAAGACTAAAACAACCTTTTGAATGTACACGTTTCCCCAAAACAAGTTCCTTCCCGAGGCTATTTTGCAGTGGCGCCGTGGCTCCATCTGGCAATTAGCGCCGCCCAAGATGTTTGTGATTGGTTTAAAGAAATGCCAATAAACCAGAGCACGTTTTTCTCCCATCCCAGAATGCTGTGTGGACTAGCCAGACCTTCCTCCGCAGCGCTGTGGAGGAAGGTCTGGCATTGCGAGACTATACACCACAGACCGCAGTGCTCTAGGCAGCGGCTGTCAATGTGGTGTATACAGCAATAAATACATGGAACACATACAAATACTACGAATACTTTTTGTAGTGATATGTACAAATGGTTCACGAGAACAGCCTGATATCAGTGAGGCTCCACATAGCTTTAGCGTACAGTATGTTGTGCATGCATTTACACACACTGTGTGTGTGTGTGTGTGTGTGTGTGTGTGTGTGTGTGTGTGTGTGTGTGTGTGTGTGTATGTGTGTGTGTGTGTGTGTGTGTATGTGTGTGTGTTCATCAGGCAGCAGGCTGTGTATGATCTTGTTGACCTGGGCTGGATTAAGCAGCTAATATATCTGTGGAATTATTCTGCGCGTCTAATCATAGCGGAGGTAAGGTGTCTGCTACCAGCAGGATACACACACACACACACACACACACACACACACACACACACACACACACACACACACACACATACACACACAGAGAGCTCAGTAGTTTGAAGCCTTGACAGGAGCCAGTAGTCTTGCAGTGCTGATGGTTTGATTGACATATTTGCCAGTGTGGAGTGAGGGGGGCTTAATGCACACACACACACACACACACACACACACACACACACACACACACACACACACATAGTGTGTCTCACTATCTTTGTGGGGACCCGTCATTGACATAATGCATTCCCTAGCCCCTTACCCTAACCTTAACCATCACAACTAAATGCCTAACCTTAACCCTTACCCTCACCCTAACCATAACCTAATTCTAACCCTAATCCTAAAACCAAGTCTTAACCCTCAAACAGACCTTTAAAGTTGTGGGGTCCAGCATTTTGGCCCCACAAAGTTGTCCGGACCCCACAAGTATACTGTATTCCAGGTTTTTGGACCCCACAAACGTAGTTAAACAAGAACACACATACACACACACACACACACACACACACACACACACACACACACACACACACACACACACATTCTCCACTCAGATTTCTTTGTCCACACCCTGAAATAGTCCTTGGCCTAACAGAGAAAGAATCACACACACACACCTCAGCAATGCAGTAGTGCTCACGTCATGTACAGGCCTGTCCTCGCTGCTCTGTGTGTGTGTGTGTGTGTGTGTGTGTGTGTGTGTGTGTGTGTGTGCGTGTGCGTTGGCCCACAGATCAGAGAGCTGGAAACATGACAGCATTCTCTCTTTCTCTGCATCTGAGCGGCGACAGGAATGCCAAGAAGTGTCGGCCATGTTCTGACGCTGTGATGTGACGGTATGTAGCGCCCCGAGTCACATTTCATTCTGCCATTATGCCTAGCTGCAGAGCTGCGTGCCTCTTTGATAGTTTGGCAATCATCAATTTGCAGGATGAAAGCAGCCAAAAATATAAAATGCTGACGTTTCCTTTTCGGCACAGTGCATGAGATTGCTCAGGCAGGCTGTTCTCATGAACCATTCGTATATATCGTTACAATAAGTAAAGCACTGTAATTCATATCTATTCCAAGTATTTCTTACTTTATGCACCACATTGTCTGACGCTGTATAAGAGTGCTTCAGTCCACGTTATAAATCAAGAGGGCTTTCAAGCGGGGAGTGTAGTTCATGTCTTGGGGAAAAGACAAGACTCTCACCCAGGAAACGGGTGTTCGTGTCCCGGGAATACTACTTAGAGGACCGGTGTTTTAATCCAAACTACGATCTTTTTCCTAATCATAACTAACCCTAAATTGGTTGCGTTTTAACCCCCAACCTAACCTTTTTGGTGCCTAAACTTAACTGTCATCGCCATATGACGCTCACTTTTTGTCGGCTAAACTCAACTGTAACGGCCGCTGAAACGACTAACCCTAACCCTAGCCTGGCTCACAGTCACCTTGTGTCGGCTAAATTTAACTGTGAAGACCGCTAAACTCAACTGTCATCAGTCGTCACATGACCCGCCTATTTCTTAGGATATCATCTGAATTGTTGTGCATAACTTTTCCTACAATATCATACAAACACATTCATGAGGATGCATTGATCAGGACATCTGCCCACAAGAGACTGGCCTTGTGCTAAACACATAATGCGTCTTCTCAGTCGACTGAGAAGTAATTATTCTGCTCTTCACAGATCATTACGTCTCTATCATGCAACCCTGAACCACACTGTTGTCAATATAAATGACCACCAGTGAGGTCAGAGGTGTTGGGATCAAAGACATTTGCAACATCCATCTTTAGGATTGTCTTCATACAGTGCTTCACGCACTCTCGGCTGTGTTTGTTGTTTTAAACAGCCTCCATTGTCAGTCCAAAATCTTCCAACTACAGTCCCAGACTTTACAGTAAGGCCGTGTTCGGACCGACTTCCTCATTCGTTTCATTGAGGCCATGTCATGTACTTGTAGTGTTTACCTCACAATCGTAGCAATGAAAGATAAAATAGCTGCTGCTGTGATAACTTCCCAGAGTTGTAAAAGCTAGTCTCATAGGATTACATGCAGTGTTTTGGTATCTGACAAGGCTTCTAATTCACGGATCTGTTACTCAAACTGGACTTCCTGGATCCTATTTTATGTCTCACCCACCAACACAGTCCCCTGCGTTTTGTGTTTTTAACGCAAGGTGTTTTAGAACACCTGCTAATACAGAAAAAACACCTCTAATTTGAATCTCATTCACTCAACCACTTTAAGAACTTTAAGGAAAGAATTGACCGATTGAAAACCCCCCTCTTCTCATCGCAACACTGGACCCAATTTATCAGGACAATTTCTGGCCTCAAGTTCACATATACAGTGTGTGTGTGTGTGTGTGTGCGTGCGTGCGTGCGTGCGTGCGTGCGTGTGTGTGTGTGTGTGTGTGTGTGTGTGTGTATGTGTGTTCTTGTTTAACTATATTCGTGGGGTCCAAAAACCGGGAATACAGTATACTTGTGGGGTCCGGACAGCTTTGTGGGGCCAAAATGCTGGACCCCACAACTTTAAAGGTCTGTTTGAGGGTTAAGACTTGGTTTTAGGATTAGGGTTAGAATTAGGTTATGGTTAGGGTGAGGGTAAGGGTTAAGGTTAGGCATTTAGTTGTGATGATTAAGGTTAGGGTAAGGGGCTAGGGAATGCATTATGTCAATGATGGGTCCCCACAAAGATAGTGCCACGCACTATGTGTGTGTGTGTGTGTGTATAGGAGAGATGTGAAGTGTTGAGTGCAGTGTATGTTGTATTTGTTTTGTAACACCCTTCACAATTACTCTTCACACGTAATCTGACAATTTGGGTGTATGGTTTCCCCAATGTGATGATTCCTTAAGTTTGTTCGAGTGCATTGCAGTGGCATACAGTTGGGAGAGGTTTTTTAAATGCCTTGTTGAAATAGCAACTTTCTTGTGTATCTGTAATCGATTTGGAAAAGAAAAATGTCCACTTAAAACTCCTGTCGTCAAGTTTTCCCTGTAACACAGCAGCATGAGGAGGGAGACAACATGCATCCACACTGCTGAGGTGTCCTTGAGCAAGACACTGAACAACCCCCCCCCCCTCCAGTTCTTTCCCTGGCCTTGACCTCTGACCTCCACATGGAGCAAACTCCCCTCATTGTGAATCAATGAAATATTAGACTACATTTAATCACACACCTCCCTTCATCAGCAACATGAAATCTCACTCCTCCTGACCGCAGAGTCTCTCTCTCTCAGCTCTTCCTCCGTCTGTTTTTCGGATCATATCCCCGTCGACTGTCTGCCGGAGGAGAAAAAATGCCACGACACTTCCTGCTCTCCTGGACCGAGCTCGGGCACCTGGGTGCTCAGCTGTCGCAGGATGTGGGAAACCGCAGGACTCCCTCAGGACCTTCCAGACACACACACACACACACACACACACACACACACACACACACACACACACACACACACACTCGTGCTGCTGCTCTTCTGAGATCAAGCAGGAAATCTCATTTCTTCTCCCACATGGAGTCTCACATGCTGCAGTTTGAGCATTGTTAAGTTAACATAATTCCTGAGATAGTATTACATTATAATAATGACTGAATAAAGTGATTCTAAACAGTTGAAATGGAGAATTTTAGTTATGTGTTAATGTTTTGTGCTAGTCAGAAGGTACGAACATATAGGAACAAATATTTCATTCATTATTGAAAGAAGTTTGAGAACCACTGGTTTAGGTTATCAAATCTGAAACAACAACAAAAAACAACAAGATTGATGAAAATGGTTGATCAATTAGTGATTAATTTTCTGTTGATCGACTGATTGACTAATCCTTTCGGCACAAGTCAAGTGTCACTATATACTCATAATGTGAAGTGAATTCTGTGCTGCGTAGTGTAACTTTGAAATTAGTCAAAAAACATGTAATATAACTGATATGTATTTTATTTGTTTACATTTGGGAAGAAATGCACTGCAACAACATCCAGCAATTGGAGAAAAAAAATCGAGTTCATGGCATGATTTAAAACATATATTTTATGTCACAAAATAATTGCGAAGTCTCATGAAATTGCATTTTAATTACAATGTTGAGCATGAAATGTAGTTTTACTCACCCAGAACTGTGGGCCAAAAACTGTCAAAAGTGTCACATATGTACCATTGAAGTCCTTTTCAATCATTACAAATGAATATACAAAAGGGCTTGATTTCATTATGTATATTTCATATAATGGTTTGATTTCATTATAATCGTGCTAAATTCGTTTATTTTTTATTTTTATTTTTCAGATATGTGGTATGAAATGCTTCCCCTGTTACAAGAAGTGACATGTAATGCCCCAGTGAGAATTTTGTGCAGATCATGCATTTTCATACAGTGAAAAACTAACTGGGAAAAATACAAATAAATTCAACATATAACAACAGTTTCAAAAACTGTTCAGTACTATAAAAAGACACAGGGAAGAAACGGAAAACTTAAAGGGGAATAAAAGTGGCACAGAGTGTAAAGATTCTCTGTTTCACTGCAGATTTACAGCTCAGTCTGGATGATTTCCACTTGTGGTTTCAGACCAGGCTTTTAAAGTGTAAACCAGTGTTTGTGGTGAGTTCAGAGTCTTTACAGAGGATGAGCGAAGTTTCCAGTTTGTCACTTTTCATTCCGCAAAGAAAGAAACTTTAATCCCTGATGCATCATTTCTGTCAATGGAGATTTTAATAGAAAATCCACATTGGGCCGGGCATAAAGAACAAAACTAAGCTCCAAACTTTTATTTCCTCACTTATTATTGTGTGGTAAGCGGAGAAGTTGCTTGGAAATCTGGGGTTTGTTTTGGGACATGAGGGAATAAATACCAGTGATGTGTCTGCTGGATACAAATTAAAAGCCTGACTCCGCCCTCCTATGTACTTACTACGCCCCTTAATTTTCCTTCAGTACACTGTCTGGGTTTGTGGTATAGTCTTGGGTTTTCTCCGACCAAATATTTGCCGGTCCAATCAGCGACCAGAGGGAGTGGCTGAGAACGATGACGTTGAGGTTGTGATGTGCACTGGTTTGAGTTGTAGTTCCGTAATGGCGGCGGAGAAAGATGCGGTCCGTTCAGGCAACGCTTCCGAATATCCAGAAGTTAAAGCCCGACAAGAACAATCTTTGCTGGGTTGTGTTGGTGGCCATGATGATGTTCCCTCCTCCCCACGGGGTTCAGGAAAAGTTTGATTTTCCAGCTCGCTCCATTAGTGGTGAAGGTGTTGGCTAAGCCTAACACTAGCGATGCTAAGCCGATAGTTGTTGTCGTCTCCCCTCTTGTTAGCCTGGTTCTACCAGACAGTACGTAGGAGGGTGGAGCCAGGCTACCAGAGTGGCTCTGGGCAGATCCAATAGTTTTAAACTTCAACAGAGTACCCGCCTTCAAGGAAGTTAAAACTTGTCAATAGAGAGTGGCCAGACTCTCTGTACAAATGAAATGTACCAGAGTCTGGTAGGACCAGGCTAACAAATTAATGGGAGGACTGGCGTTTTCGCCACAACGCCTGATTTGGTGTGAATGCAACGTAAAACGTGTTTCATGCTTCTGACGCTGTTTCGCTGCGTCTGGCTCGCCTTGTCACCACCAACCGTCGGGTCTTTCATACTGATTGCGGTCAGAGGTCAGAGCAGCGGTCAGAGCGGCTCGAAGAACAGACTTCTTCACTCCTGTAGCCAATCATTACAATGCTGTCTATGCCAGCGCGTTCTTCGGAGGTGCGCAGCTTGGCGCTCAGACCCTCATATCGCCGTCCCCACCGCGCTGAACACCTGAATATCTGACCAAAACTCTCAGTGGTCGCGTTGCATTGTGGGTAATGTAGGCGCCTGGTTTTGACAAGGAAGACATTAAATAACATGTCATTCAGCTGACACTTTTATCCAAAGCGACTTCCTTCACTTTAAGTGAAGTCCAAACTTAGCTTAGCATTAGCTTTAATAAGCCAAACTATAAAGAGCCATATGAAAGTGCAGCTTTAATTATTTATTTAATTTTTTGCCTTCATCATCCAAGGTGCAGTCAGAGAGATGTGTAGTCTTTTGGCCGTCCTGATGTCAATAGGGAGCTCATTCCACCATTTAGGAGCCAGGACAGCAAACAGTCGGAGATTTCGTTGAGCGATTAGTTGAGTCGCCGTGAGGGGTCAGCAAGCAGGTTGGCTGATGCATAGCAGGGAAGGCAGGCAGGGGTGTATGGTTTGATCATGTCCTGGATGTAAGCTGGGGCTGATCTGTTCGTGGTCCTGTATGTATGCAAGTACTAGTGTCCTGAAGTGGATGCGGGCAGCAACTGGTAACCAGTGAAGGGAGCGGAGGAGCCGCGTAATGTGAGAGAACTTGGGTAGGTTGAAGACCAGTCAAGCTGCCGCAGTAGAACAATGCATTAAATAAAAAGACGATAATCTCCGGTTCTGCTGCATCAATTTTCGTTGTAGTTGTAATTCATAGCATGAACATCTTTCCCATCATTCCACTGCTAAAATGTGTTTCTGGGTTATTTATCTCAGCTGTATAAACGGCTCTCTTTCTTCTTTACCGGTCCAAACAGGTGGCGTCCTGTCCTGCAGCGACTCTGCTGGACAAACACTGTGCCGCCCAGTTTTAAACCTCCTTAATGCTCCGTCTGTTTACTGCCTCGTTGGTATGAATGAAACCAGAAGCGATGTTGAGCGCCCCTGCGACCAGAACCCAAAGGCCAGGGAGGGGTCGCCGCTGTCATCGGCGCAGAGATGGGAAGCTATTATTGGAGCTATTGTGGAGTGGCTATAACTCATGTGAAAGGAAGTTGTCTTGTTGTGTATATGTGTGTATCTGCATGTTCTAATGACTGTACGTTTACACAACTCTATCTATAGTCTCCATGTTGTTTGTGATTGATTGTGCTGCAGTGGCACTTTAAAACTCCCATGTATCCTCACTGCTGCAGACCGAAATACACAGAATAATGAGCTGAGACAGCAAATGGTGATTGAGCACTTGTATATTAAGCTTTAAATCTTTGTTATTCAAGAATAAGCATCAATATAAAACATTATGAATCTGCATATAAAAAAACATGAGGTTTTTGTTGTGTGAGTGTGTGTGCATGAAAGTGTGTGTCCCTGTGCTCTGATGTGGCCTTGTGACCTTCCAGGGAGTAAACAGTGCTTTCAGAGGAATGGACTCAGGCTGTTGCTCTCTCCCCCTGTGGCGTCGCCATCAAAATGACAATCTGTTATTGGGAGAGACGGCGTGGCTCCTCCATCACACGCCAATGCTGTAAATAAAGAGCTGCAGGGCCGAGCTTTGGGCCTGGATGCTGCGCGTTATTTTGGAAAAGAAATGCTTTTCCCTCAAAATGTTTGTTGACAGTAAACTACACATAAAAAATATGTGGGGCCAATGTGTCCTACATAAACACACACACACGCGCGCGCACACACACACACACACACACACAATGGCACACACTCTCACAGCTGCAGCCCTGTCTGATGTTAACAGCAGGCTCCAAGGTCTCTGAGGCAAAATCTCCGACTCCTGTGGTAACAATTGAACACAGCAGTACACTATCACTGTCCACACATCGGTACTGGTACCAGTTTGTGGTTTCCATTTACAGTGTATCATCTTCATGTGGTTTCTTCTTTCCATACCGATACCAGTTTCGGAAATGCCTCCGATACTGCCTACAATGCTGGTATCGGTATCGGCAAGTATGTGACTCTATGCACTGATCCGATACTACAATGAAATTAATAAAAGAAAGTTCTATGGCACTGAGTGAGTCGGCTGCAGGATTTTATCTGTAGCTTCTACATCAGGTGTAGGAGGAAGGCTCCATCTTTCTCCTCTGTTTAACCCCTTTTTCTACATGTTTGTGTGTCAGAAATCTTCATATTCTCCTTATAATCTTCTTCTTGTTGTTCTGGAAAAAAAAGACGCCCTCTAGTGGACACAATCTGCAGAATCCTGCTAACACTGATTTTAAGTGCATTTGCTTTGTCTCAGTGTTGCGTGCCAAGGTAAGGACAAACACACGCACACACACACAAACACACACACACACACACACACACACACACACACACACACACACACACACACACACACACACACAATCCAGTTCCCATCAGCTGCTGGCAAGGCCTTGTCAGTTCCCCTAAGAAAGTGGCCCTGAAGACCCAAATAGGAGCCGACTGTTCCCTCTGAGTTGGGCTATCTTGCAGCTCAGTAACCTTGGCAGCAACCGGTTGGGATGCCAACAATGAAGCCATCAGTCAACCGAGGGCGGACGCCGGCGATTGGAAAGTTCAGGGATACCAGTCTGCGTGGATGAGCATCTGGTTTTACTGCAGAGATGAAATGATTTAGACAAATGCTTCATTGTTGGTGAGAGATATTACCTGAAGAATATGATTTTTGTTTGAAACCTTTTATATTCAGGGTATGCAGCCCCTTAAAGGTCTCATATCATGCTCATTTTCATGTTCTTTGGGTTCCTACAAGAACATGTTTACATGCTTAAATGTTCATAAAACACTTTATTTTTTCTCATACTGTCTGTCTGAATATACTTGTATTCACCCTCTGTCTGAAACGCTCCATTTTAGCACCTGTCTCTTTAAACCCTCCTCCCGAAAAAGCCCAGTCTGCTGTGATTGGTCAGGGTTTCCGGGTCCTCTGCATCTGCACTCTCGAATTCTCGGAACTATCATTGCAGCCGGGGAATGACTGTGACTGCACTTTTTACCAAATTGATGGTACAGTTGTATCATCACAACCGTACAAAAAGTCCTGACAGCTCATTTAAAGGCACAGTTTCTGAATACCGACTGTGTGGATTTTTCTGTGGATTGAGCATTTTGATACTTTCACAGTCTCAATTTCAGTCTCAACAGCACCTGCTTTATGATAAAAAAAGACATGGGAATCTCAATTTTTACAACATGGGAGCTTTAAAGTTTTATTTTTCAAGTTATGCTATTTGTGTTGTTCCTGATGAGAACATAAATTGAGATGTCAAAACTTAGCACTGTAGTCCTGGCACGGTTCAGGATCTTGATACTGCCCTCTGCATTGCTGGAAAGCGTCACTTTTTCTTTTAAATTGTAATCTTTACATTGATTGTGACTTTGCAGTGGTGCTAGCGGGCATCTTTTCATCTCATTTCTCAGAAGAGAGATCATCAAATTTCCCTGATTAAACTGCCGTTGCCCGTAAGGAGATTCAAAACTGGCAGCTTTCAATTAACTCCCCCACACACACACACACTCAACAACTCTTCTCTGTGTTGTCTTCAAGCGCTCCTGTTCCCGTCTCCTCTCCACTTTCGGGGTGAGCCCTGATGACAGGACAGGCCTCTGGTCAAACAAACAGCAGACACGTTGCTGCCAAAGGCAATAGTCAACAGTCTCCTCCCACTTTGACCTCTGACCCTGTCCACCGCCTCCACCACCTTCTCCTCCTCAGAGTCCCAGGTCCTGTTTGTTGATGTGTATGCAGCGACACGGATCACTTCCTGCCAGTGATCGCCCAGACTCAACACAGACAAGAAGGCAGAGAGGGAGTGCTGGGTGTGCATGTACAGAGACATACAGTACACACGCACGCACGCAGGCACACACACACACACACACACACACACACACACCCGCAGCTAAACCTAAACTTTCTGTAAGGTCTTGATCTCGGCTTAGTGGTGTAAATTACCGTGTTGACAAGTTGTTGTGCGCACACGTTTGACAGAGGAGGAAATGAGACCTATAGCTCACTGAAAAACCACACCCCATTAACTGTCAATGGCAGCAGAGACACAGAGACACAGGGACACAGGGACACAGGGACACAGGGACAAAGAGACAAAGAGACAAAGAGACACAGGGACAAAGAGACAAAGAGACAAAGAGACACAGGGACACAGGGACAAAGAGACACAGAGACACAGGGACACAGACACAGGGACACAGGGACACAGAGACACATAGACACAGAGAGATAAAGGGACACATAGACACAGAGACAGAGACACAGAGACACAGGGACACAGAGACACAGGGACACAGGGACACATGGACACAGAGACACAGGGACAGGGACACAGAGACACAGGGACACAGGGACACAGGGACACAGGGACACAGACACAGAGACACAGAGACACAGAGACACAGGGACACAGGGACACAGAGACACAGACACAGAGACACAGGGACACAGACACAGGGACACAGAGACACAGGGACACAGAGACACAGAGACACAGGGACACAGGGACACAGAGACACAGACACAGAGACACAGGGACACAGAGACACAGAGACATAGAGACAGAGACACAGGGACACAGGGACACAGAGACACAGAGACACAGAGACACAGAGACACAGGGACACAGAGACACAAAGACACAGAGACACAGGGACACAGAGACACAGAGACACAGGGACACAGAGACACAGAGACACAGGGAGACAGAGACACAGAGACACAGAGACACAGGGACACAGAGACACAGAGACACAGGGACACAGAGACACAAAGACACAGAGACACAGAGACACAGAGACACAGGGACACAGAGATACAGAGACACAGAGACACAGGGACACAGAGACACAGAGACACAGAGACACAGGGACACAGAGACACATAGACACAAAGACACAGGGACACAGAGACACAGGGACACAGAGACACAAAGACACAGAGACACAGAGACACAGAGACACAGGGACACAGAGACACAGAGACACAGAGACACAAAGACACAGGGACACAGAGACACATAGACACAAAGACACAGGGACACAGAGACACTGCTGACCACAGAGGCTTCCAGAGAGACTCTGTCAGGGCTGAGAGGTTCCCTTTTAAAACATGTTAGGGACAGTTGTTAGCTGATGTGTCAGTTAGTATTATCAGAAGCTGTTATATAGTTTGTTATGCTTTTATTGGGGAGTATCGTACAGAGCTGGCAGGAAATAAGGGGAGACAAATGTTAAATGCGACAAAGACTCTCAGGCTACATCTAACACTAATTCATTTTGGTTTAAAAACAAATATCTTTTACTTTGTTTACACCTCTTGTCCACACTACTCCAGCGTTTCCGAGCCCCTAAACAGGAGACATTTGGAAACACTGCAGAGCTCGTTTTGGTTTAAAAACTCTGTGGTTGCATTGTAGTCTGGACAGACACAAACGGAGACCTTTTTTGGTTATCGGTTAGGTGGCTTACATACCTTTCAGTAACAGTTCCACCTCGTCATCGGTCCAAGCTAATAAATCCCTGCTCTTATTTTTGCCATTGCTGTTCTTTCTACAAAGTTGTTTCCGTATTTTCGGGGTCAGCCCTTATGTTCCCACAGCCCATTGGTTCCCACATTTCTAAGATTTTTCTTAAAATTTGGCTCTATGTTCCCACAGCCCTATGTGTTCTGGGTTAGGGTTAAGGGTTAGGGTTATCCCTATGTTAAGGGTTGGGGTTAAGGAGGATACAATTTAATACAAATTTATGAAAAAGGAAATGTGGGAACATAGGGTCTAATTTTGGAAATAAATCTTAGAAATGTGGGAACATAGGGCTGTGGGAACATAGGGCTGTGGGAACATAGGCACGCTCCCGTATTTTCAGCTGAGTCACGTCTGACAATCTGCTTCCTGTTTACACCGGCACACACACGCCCAGTGTGTGTGAATGGTCACGTTGTCAGATGTGTTATTATGGACAGAGATTAGTTCTGCTACTGAAACGGAGATCGTTTTTGTCTCAAAATGCCACTTAAAAATTAAAACGTAGTGTAGATGTAGCCTCAGCTGTACCTAGACCAGGAGTGATGAGACAATCCATATTTAGCAATGCAAATAAAGAATTATAAATTAGCTTGAATAAACATCCCTATATATAGAATTCCGATGTGATTAAAGCATTTTTTATACTATTTTGATGACGATACGTTTTTGTTTGTAGCAAAATGAGATAGGTCCATTGGAAATTGGTGCAGTCTGTGAGATGCTTTCAGCACGTTCATTCTGTCTTTCCAGCTCAGATCCCATAATGTGTGGTGGATTTAATCTGAATGAAGCTCAAGTTCAAGCAGAAAGACAATACTGTCTGCCTATTTCATCATTGCACTGAGGCTCCACCTCTGAACTATTATCCAAATGATTTCACTGGGTTCTGTGCACAGGCTTTCCACGATAATGGCTACATATTTAAACCACCTTTCCTATTTTATCTCTCCCTAACCCTAACCCTAACCCTAACCCTAACCCTAAATCTGCTGTCATTGTGCAGCTTTGCCCCTCCACCATCCCACCTCCACCAGTGTCAAGGCCTTTCTTCTATTTATAGGGCTCCATTCCTAAACATCTATCTAATCAACAGGGTCAAATAACTCAACTCAACACAGCACAGCTCAACTCATGTACCCGTCCAGGGAATGCAGATAGAATTTAGCAGCTCTTTACCTTGTATGAGTTTAATGTTATTATATCCACCCGACAAATAAGAGTAATAAACTATAAACTATAATATTACTTAATTAATTGGACTTAACTTAATCTTGGAGTAGTAGCCATGATCAGAATTTCAGGTGTGCACTATTGCAATATTGTACAATTATGCTACTTGCACACTGTTTGAACTACTTCATGTTTAATATTATACATATTTTATTTGTTATATATACTACGTATGTAGGTTTTAAATTTGATTCTACACTTGTATACACATGTGCATTCTTTTCGGTCCTCTAAGTATATATTTTTTGCAGTTGTTCTAGCATTTTGATCTTTTTTATCTTTTATTTTATCAAATTTTTTATCTTATTTATTATTTCTAGTATAATTCTTGTATTTTCTGTATGTGTGTGAGTGAATAAGTGTGTCTATGTAACTTGCTGCTGTGACAGAGTAATTTCCCAGTTTGGGATTAATAAATTCTATCTATCTATCTATCTATCTATCTATCTATCTATCTAGGTCACATTGTGATGTGATTTAGCCTAACCAGTTTCTTATAGTAGTAGAATTAGCGGTGCAGCAGTAGAAGTAGTATCAGTTGAGTCAGACTGCCTGAAGGCTGATCCACGTCCTCTCAGTTTCTTTCTTCTCCTATGAAGACAAAAGTTGAATGGACGGCATGTTTTGGCACATGCACTTTTCTTGTTTGTACTCTACAATGTGCTGTGTTTTTATGGGTATATTCCTGTGTGAATTTGCTGTACAGTCGACCTACATAAATGTTGGTGTTTATATAGATGCGTACATGCATTCCTGTGTGTGTTTTTCATGTGTGTGTCAGAGTGTGTTTGTATGTGTGTTTCTGAGCATGAGCAGGCAGAATCTCCCACTAAGCAGCTGTCAGAGCAGCGCTGGCTATCGTCTCCCCCATGGGGGTCGGCCTGTCAACTCGTCCCACTGACAGCTCTTCTCTTGGCTGGCCCGGGGCTGGTTAAGGTGTGTTTGTGTGTGTGTGTGTGTGTGTGTGTGTGTGTGTGTGTGTGTGTGTGTGTGTATGCGTGCGTGTGTGTGTGTGTGTGTGTGTGTGTGTGTGTGTGTGTGTGTGTGTGTGTGTGTTTGTTGCTGGGGCCTTGGCAAATCTGATAATTACTGACCTGACAATGAATTACCCCTGACCCCCCCATGTCTCATAGCTTAACACAGACGTACAGTGGCTGACACACATAATGGGACACATTAAATCCCTCCTTATATATGAGGTAAACACACACACACACACACACACACACACACACACACTGCGAGTTTTCTCCCCATTCCTCAGATGTTTCACACATGAATGAAACACAGAGAGGAATGAAAACATCTGAAGCTTGAAAGAACATTTTGGCGGGAGGTTTGTGTGTTAGAGGGGTGAGAGTTACTATGCAGGTGCTTTGCCCCCTATATGCCCTTGTCACACACACACACACACACACACACACACACACACACACACACACACACACATGCAAAGGGCCTTGGTGCAGGATAACGGGTGTTGACTGAGAACAAGCAGCTGCAGCAACTTCTGTTTTTCAAGCCGGAAAATCAGATAATCAGACCGGTTTGCTCATCAGTAATTATTATTATTAATTTTTTTTAAGATAATTTTTTGGGCATTTTAGGCCTTTATTTGACAGGACAAGCTGAAGACATGAAAGGGGAGAGAGGAGAGAGGGGGGAATGATATGCAGCAAAGGGCCGCAGGTCGGAGTCGAACCCAGGCCCGCTGCTTCGAGGAGTAAACCTCTATGGGTGCCCGCTCTGTGATGGGGCACCCCTTAGTGATGGGACACCCCATCACTAATTATTATTATCATTTCCTCGTGTGGCTGCTTTTTGGTTTTAAACAACTCCTGCATCCACTGAAACATGAGTTAATTTTCAAAGCTGATGCCCAGAGTAAAGACTCTAAAGCTCTTAGCGAGATGGTTCAATCTGGAGGGGCCTAGGTGGTATTTTCGGTGATGGGGCAGGAAACATTGCATTGTAAAAAGCTGCTACATACGGTATACTGTAGATGCACACCACTGGGCCCCTGCTGTGTAGAGCAGGGAGGTGGCTTACCTGTAATGCATGATGTCCATGATCCAAACAGATAAAACCAAACTAAATGGCTGGTTACTGTCAGGGATAAGGGACAAAATATATATATTTTTTGTTGTTTGGGCGTACAAAACCATTTAAAGTGTAATTCCTTGATTCTTCTGAAACAGCTAATGCACGTTTTTCTCATGTTAGGTTACACTCTGCCAGTGAATTTTAACTTGGCAAACCTCACTTAGATTCAGATTCCCATTCTTATTAGCATATCATCCGCTCTGCTGAGAAAGTGACTGGCTGCAATCTGCCGTCCCTCCAGCAGGACCTGTCCGCCTCCAGGTGCCCTGAGGCGGGCAGGAAAGATTGCAGCCGATCCCTCTCACCCTGGATACAAACTTTTTGAACCACTCCCCTCTGGCAGGAGGCTGCGGTCCATCAGGACCGGGCTTGAAAGACTCTGACGGGCTCTTAACCCTCACTCTCAGTCACTACACGTCACATTAACACATATCTTAAACTATTATCTTTTCCACATCTCCTGATTGATATTTATCAAACCCTGTCCTGCACAAACCGTACAGCCCTCCTTCTTTCCCTTTCTATTAAAAATATACAGTGTATATTATGTAGTATAGTGTCTTTTTACAATCTTTTTATTGTAATACATATTCTGTATTTATGCTTTATTGTTCAATACCTTTTAATATGTTTATTCTATGCACCAAGTACATCTGGGCAAATTCCATGCAAGGGAAATCTGACTTTGGCAATACATCCAATTCTAAATCTGACTCTGATTTAAATTAAGGTTTGGTCCAGCAGGTCGTTCCCCTCCAGTGCTCACTGAGCAGTAACACTCCTGAAAACTACCTGAAAGCCCTCTGTCAGCCGTGTAGCCTGCAGTCAGCAGGACAGCAGGAACCAAGGCAACGAAACGTCCATCATGTCGACAAATTGACTCAATCAGCCTTATCCAGGAGCATTAGCCCCTCGCCTCTTTGAAATTCAACACTGTTGACGGTTCACCGGAGTGTTTCTGGAGAGGGAAAAGAAAAAGTGGAGCAGAGGAGGAGGCCTCATCAGCGGGAGGACTGTGTGATGTGTGAAGTACTGTGTGTGTATTTGTGAGTGTGTGTGTTCGTGGACTGCTGGCCACTTGAAAAACATTTTAAAAGATTTGTATGAAAGGTGAGGTGCAGAGAGTGTAGTCTGGCCTTATTTTGGAGAAAATCTGTGTTTTTATTAGAATTATGGTTACAGTGTTTTGCTCATAGGAAATGTTAAGTGTGTGTGTGTGTGTGTCAGACAGTCACACTTACTGACACAAAAATAGGCTACTTTAGCTACAGGAGGGCTGGAAGTGGAGGCTATACAGAAGTGAAGCTGAGGCTATTCATCAAACACTTCAGTTTAAACACAGGAGAGAGGGAGAGAGAGGGAGAGAAGAGAAGAGAAGAGAAGAGAAGAGAAGAGAAGAGAAGAGAAGAGAAGAGAAGAACACACCTGGATGTTTGTATAACGTTTTCTAACAGTAGAGAGAAAGAACAGAATCTGTATCTGTGTCTCTGTGTCCAAACCGGCAGTTAGATGGCCGCCCACCAAGAGTCAGGTTCTGTCCGAGGTTTCTGCCTATTAGAAGGAAGCTAATACATAATCATTTTAACATGTTGCAATGAGTACTCAAGCACATTTACTGTATAATAATGTAAACTGAAAACGGCCTCATCAAATTAGATAATGCTCCATTTTTTGATAGATAATAACTACTTCAATGTCTTGGCTGAAGTGAACCGTGAAATCAGGGTGAAATTTGGCTTTTTGAAAGTCATGCTGATGTAACTGGGACATTCTGACTCTGCACATTCTCCTGCTTGGTCACGCTGACCTCTTGTGGCAGATCACAGGAACTGATTTAATTTTGCACGCTGACGCGGCATGCTGTTAGATATTCATCCATATCACTCTGATGTTTTTGATAACACACTCAGCTTATCTGAACCACTTTTTGCTTATCACAATGTTCATGTAAAGCACAGATGCCAGTTCAGAAGCGATAGAACTACTGGATTATTATGATATCTTTCATAATAACCCGTACAGTGTGTACATACTGTACATTGCATTTTTAGGAACATTTGTGTCTTGTATTCTAAGTGTTTTGCTGTGTCTGCTCTTTGTTTGTGCAACGTTGTGGCTCTCTTCATACACGTTTTTAACAGAAAATGCAATAATATACCACCATGAATCTTGAAAATACACACATACATGCTTGCATACACATGTGTATTATCACCAGGGCCAGCCCCAGACTTTTGGGGGCTCTAAGCAGGATTATTTTAACATTGTTGCCACTTCATATGGCAAAGTGAGTGTATTGTAAATATTAGTTTAAGCACACATAATGTCCAAATAAGTATGCAACTTAATGTTACTGTTATTCTCTTACATCAAACTTGGAGAGGAGAGAACACAAGTTTACCTGATAGCAGTTCCCCAATTTCACTCCAAAGTTGTGTTGTTTTTTTCCTTCCAAGTTGTAAACATTTACACACAAGGGGGATGGATGCGGGGCCCTTGCATAATTTGCAGGGGTTTCCGCAACTTGCATAGTGAGCATATATGGGCCGGCTCTGTTTAAGCTCCTTTGGGACATTTCAAGCGCTCTTCGGGGCCCTCTGGTAGCCACAGGGGCCTAAGCAGCTGCTTAGTTCGTAGTAACAAGTTTAAAGACAACTCAACTAACGTAAACTACTACTACTATTACTAGTATTACGTTCTTATATTGTGTTCCCAGGCACCGTCTTTGATAAAATAATGTTAAATTCCATAGACTATATATATATAAAGAGGTCCATTTCTATCTATCTTCCTGAAAATTCTTCTTCTCAAACTTCTTGGAACTGTGAGAGTAATGGGAAACCAGTCAAATAAAGGCCAATAAAGCTGATACTGTTGATATTTGGTTTGTTGTTTATGTTTTTGTTATTCTATTTCGTATTTACTTCTTTTTGAGTGTATGCTGTTTGTGTAGTGATTAGATTGATGTAACTCATGTGACTTAGCTACTGCAAACAACGATTTAACCTATAAAAAATAACCTAAAAAATATGAAAAATGAAATATTGTATTATTTCCATGACTGGGCGCTCATTGGCTATCTCAGGTCTACGTCGGTGTTACGTGCCTTCCTATTGGCTGCCGGGTTGACGCCTATTGCTCTCTGTCCTGAAGCGGCGAAGTGAAGGTGAACCCCATAGAAACCGGCCTGTCTCTCTCTCTCTGCTGCTCCTCTCTGGAAACATCCTCCCCCGGTCTCCTCCTTCTGCACCGGGATCATCTGCGTTGCTCTGAGCCATGTCCATATTCAGCGATGTCCCGCTGGCTCCTCCGGTAGCGGTTTTCAAACTAACTGCCGACTTCAGGGAGGACAGCAACCCGCAGAAGGTGAATCTGGGTGTTGGAGGTAAGAGATGGTCGTTGCTAATGCTAATGCTAAGTTAGCTTGGTGGCGGTGAGTCAGCCCACCAAACTGCCGTGCTTGCTTGTTAGCCTCATTTAGCTATCTAGCCCTATAACCCTAACTTTGAGTGTCCCTTTGACGCGGTGCTGATGTTGTCATGCTATCAAGCATTAGCAGCTCTTTGGTTTGACCTTAGCAGTGAAGCTAACGAGCTGGAGCACAAACTAGCTTCATGTTGACAGCTGTCAGCTCATTATAAATGCAACAGAGGTTACATATATGATGATACTGGGGGGGGGAAAGTATACTTTAGGGAAGCAGAACCTCGTCTTGTGACTGCTAGTTTCACCGTTTACTCAAAATGCACTTCTGCTTTACCTCTGTCCCTGAACGCATCATTCTCCCCTTCACCAGGGTCTCTGTCTAAAGGTCATTTTGAATCACTAGCAGGAGCTTAAAGACTGGTTTGGAAACTTCAAATCAGCTGGATTTTGAGAGAGGTTTTGAAGCTGTCAGATTGTCGTGCCCTTGTTCCATTGTGTGACAGACGGCGGGGATGATGATTGCAGGATACTTTAAAATCAGAATACTGCATTGCTTTACTTTATTACTAGAATACTTTATTATCCCCTCTTCAGTTACAGTTGCTCACAGTCAATGTAAGGCATAAATAAGAGTAAGTCAATAAGTATATAAAGTAACATAGCTTAAGTCCAGACATAAACAGTTAAGGAAAAGTGAGTAAAATTAGGTTAAAAACATCATGTTGCCATACAATGTACTATATACAGTAGTAGGTGAAAAACAACTGTTAGTATTGTTGTTATGGTTATGACGGCATAAGCGTGATTTATGCTTCTGCGTTAAATCTACGCCCTGGCTACGTAGGTAAGCCGGACCCTTCGCCGTAGCCTGATCTGAATCCGATTTTTGAAATATTGAATATCTGCCGATACCGTTTCCCGATCCGATACTTGTATTTGCCTAAATAATAGAGCTACACACCAGGTTTTTTGTTTACAAAAATAACTAAGTATACAAAGTAACTAAAAGATGTCTTCAGCTTAATACATTTAACTTAGTGCAGCTAGCATTTTTGTAAAACTCGCATATAAAATCAACTTCTACTCAGAATGGTGTAGAATTTACTAACCTATATGATTGGAGTAAGGTGATCGGGGTGACTGCCGATCTCCGATCAGTTAAAAAATGTCTTTTGATCACATTGGGAAGTTGCGTGGAATTATGGGAGTTGTAGTTTTTATTGTTAAACACCATCGCTGATTAGATTGCATCTGTTCACGGACGAGTTTATCCATTCAAGTGTATTCCCGTTACGTTTAGTAACGTTTATTCATATCATTCTAATAAAATAGCTGCAGTTTCCCCAACATAATTAAGTTTTTCTTGATTTGATTTGTATTGGTAGCTGACCAGTTAGCTAGTGAGCCAGCAAGCTAACATTAGCCAGCAGCTATAACCACACTATCACAATATATTTCATGTCAATGTCACCTTGTGGATGGTTTCAACACCGGGCGGATGGGGGTTGTTGTAACGCTAGCTAGCTACTCAACGAGGCTGAGAGACGGGTGTGGGTGGGGATTGCCGGGGGAATCTCCGGGACAGCGAGAATGGCCGTTATGCAGCAACAGAACATCTCCAAGCTGCCTGGAATGATCTCCCCCTTCACTTTTCTGTAATCTTAAAGGTGCAATATGTAATACTGACAGCTAGTGTTTAAAATAGTTATTGCAGTACATATTCAAAATACTGAAGAGAGTCGTCTCCCCCGCCCCCTCCTCCCCAGACTCGAAGTTCCAGCATCCACAACAATGTTGCTAGACGCTTGTCTCACAGAGCCAGACATTACTTCACAGCACAGCAGAGTAGCTAACGTTAGATGCTGGCTATATTGACAGTGATAAAAGCCTGTGCTCACTCGGAGCTCTGTACCCAACTGACAGACACACTTTTTCGGCTTAGAATTATGGTAGGAACCGCTAAAAAAACAACAGCCATGCTGCCCTCTCCATCCGACGGACAGACACACTTCCTCGGCTTAGAATTAGTTACGGTAGGAACCACTAAAAATAACAATACCTTGCCATCCTCTCCACCCGACTGAACACTATCGGCTTAGAATTACAGCAATAATCGCTAAACGCACTGCAAACTCACGGTCCTCTACTTCTGATTTACAGCCCCCCTCTTTTGGCTTAAAATAACTACGGCTACGGCCGCTGAACAGGCTACACGTTGTAAACAGCCGTGGCCCACTTGCCTGGTCCTCCGGCAACATTAGCAGTTAGCAGGGTTAGCATGGCGGCGTTAGCCAGGACCGGGTTGGGATCACTTTACTGTCTGTGTCTCAATTGTTTTTGCAAGTAACCAACTTGGGTACTCTAGCTATAAAATTCAACGTGAGTACACGAATGTTGAAATGACATAAAATGCCCGTCCCTTGTAGCTGTGATAAATTAGCCTGAAGCTAATGCTTACCTGTTCAGGAGGAAATTAGCCAACTCGGCGTCCTTTTGGGCTCTAAGCTGTCTCCTTTTTTCAAATACATCTCCAATATTTACCCGGGGTCACGCAACTGTTAGAAACATGCTGGTTTTTTTTTAGGTCGGGTACAATCTATCTCTGTTGAACCTGTACGTTTGTTTGCTGCTTTCATGGCTGTACTAACGTTACAGATGTAGCACGCTGGGTTTACGTTTTTACAGGTAACGTTATATGTTACCTGTATAACGTTATATTTATAAAATAACTTTATGAGCATGTTGTTTATATCTATGGTTGTAACCCTATAATATTACCCACCAAGCATTAGCATTAACGTTAGCTACTTGTCAATCAACACATTGTAGTAACATTAAGCTGGATTAATATTGATATGTATCAATACATAAGGTCTCTGCTGTATTACTGCGTTGCAAAGTGGCATGTAATTAATCACAAAATGATGCCTTGTGGCAGAAAAAGCAGTATTACAGTTACAAATATTTTTTTCTGTGACATTGTATGATTTACAATTACTCCTGAACGTATAATCTGGGTGCCCGTGTTTTGACGGGAGTTACGAGTAACTAGAGGGTGAAAGGTTATATGACACCACTGATGGGCGACTTAAGGAAACGTACGAAACAGATTTCTCTGGGTTTGACATTTGGTGGAAACATTTGGGATACTGTAAGTACACAACAAAAATATATATATAACATAGGTATGGTCGTTTTTAGACATTTTAATGCAGAAATGTGACATATTGTACCTTTTAATGCTTCGGTTTGTAGGTAGTATGATGAAGCACTGGGACTCCTGCATCTGTACTCTCTTAAAAATACCCAAACGGACAGAGTCTGTCATCATTAATTGAATTTATCTCTTACAGTTTAATGACTACAGAACACTGTGTAACTTAGCATAACATTATAAGCATTTAAAGTCCAAGAAAAGACAACATGTAAGCTCAACATTATAATAACCACAATCCCAGAAGACATGTAGTATCATATCATGACATTAATATTATAAAAGTAAACATGTAAACACTACAAACATCTGGTTATCAGTACTTGTTGCTGTAGTGGCCTAACTACCCTTTACAGGGTTATTTAAGTTTACCAAGTTGTCCTATCATGTAACACAGACTCGGACCTGAGTTGCTCTGTTGCACTTCATTGCCAAAACATATCTGTGTGCACCAAACCAGTTTGGTCTGGAATTAATCAGCTGCGTAGAAAGCCTCACCAGTGTAATGTAGCCACTCGCCATGGCTGTACGTTTTCTGTTTAATGAATAACTTATTGATTAATGGATTAATCTTTGCCGTTTTTAGAGTCCAGCAAGCAGCTGCTACCAGCTGACGTGTTCAGTGTTTTCTGGAGTTTCTGGGTGTTTTTAATCCACCCAATTCACATTTCATACTCGCTGTCATGAGATGTGGTCGTTTGCACTTTTGACCCTGAACTCGGCACACAGAATTTTGATCCACTGATCTAAAACCAAAAACTTACTTGTTTGACCTTTTTTATAATGTGTCTGTAGCTGTGGCCAAGGCCTGATATGTGATACAGCTCTGCACAGGCCCCCGTACAGTATGAGGGAGCACAAGTTCTTAAGGAGTCAAATATGTAACACACACACGCACACACACACACACACACACACACACACCGTAGTTTAGACAAGCTATTAATGTTGACCTTCAGAGAGTCTGTGACATTACATTGAATCAAATAGTTGAATGTTTTTTTTCTCTCCTTTCCTCCGTCTACCTTTTAGCTGCGTCATGCAAGACTGCAAGGTTATTGCTATTATTACATTTAGGCTGCATACTCTGACATAAAACATGTTGAGATACAACAGTGCCTTGAGAAATCACGGTGCAGTGTGGTTCAGCGATATGCCGATCTAAGCTGTGAAAGGATATCAACCAGAAGAGATAATAGAGAAAACCTACTATACCTGATTGATATATCACCGGCCACAACGAAAATGTATAGTCGGCAAACAACATCACAAAATATAGGCAGCAACTCAATGCATTTAGGCATGGAGATATGGTGAAGACCATCTGCTGAAGTTCAAACCGATTATCAGAATGGGGAAGAAAGGTGGCGTGGTTACCAGACTGGCTGGTTTGAGAATTTCACAAACTGGTGATCTCCGGGGTTTACAGAGACTGGTCCAGAAAGAATAAAATGTATCCTGTGAGCGACAGTTCTGGAGGCAAAAATGTCTTAGGAGAATTGGTGCAAGTACTTGAATTCAATTGAACCCAACATGAATTATGTTTTGGATGTCTGGAAGCACTTTGTTTGGGTTGAGGATTTTGCACTGTAGTTTTGCGGAGCACAGCAGGCATTTAATTGTGCGAAACTGTTGCTGAAAGCTTTTATTGTTGCATGTTTTGCCCAGGCTGAAATCCCACTGTGACTTTATTTTCTGTATTCCTGTCCCCAGTGTGTTAGAGCAGGAACCAGAAGGCTTTGTGGCTCGTTGATAAAGCGCTGCGTTGCTTTGTGTCCCCCTCCAGCTTACCGTACCGATGACTGCCAGCCCTGGGTGCTGCCGGTGGTGAAGAAGGTGGAGCGGATGATCGTGGAGGACGGCAGCCTGAACCACGAGTACCTGCCCATCCTCGGGCTGCCCGAGTTCCGCTCCGCCTCCGCCAAGGTTGCCCTGGGCGAGGACAGCCCCGCCATCAAGGACAACAGGGTGAGACACAAGCTGCATCTCATGTCCCTTATTTGATAGCTCCTCGGCTCCTCGGTCGAACCGGAAGTTGTTCTGTCCCTGCTCGGTGAAGGCCGTCTCAAAGCTCTTATTTCTGCCCCGAGGACCGAGCATCGAGGAGGGATCGTCGAGGAACTATAGGCAAGGATACACGAGAGCAGCCTTCTCGGAAGCCGTGCAGCTGAAGGAGTTGCTAACTCCGCCCAAACAGCTGACGAATTCATGTGACGCTTCAGAGGAAAGGAGGTCTCATCCCTCTAAACACATTTGCTCGTTTCCTCTCTCTCCTCCGATAATTGCCTTGGTGGGAGGGACTAAGCGAGGAATGGAGGCAAGCGGAGGAGTCAAGGAGGCAATTTAAGCGACATGAGAAGCACCTACACTCACGCTTTAAACACTTGGTCTGGTGCCAGGCCCCCAGGAAGTGTGCAGATGTTACCAGAGTGCATTTTCAATGTTTGATCTTGTTTCCTTGCTGCTGTTTCCTCTCTCAGGTGGGAGGGGTCCAGGCTCTCGGTGGGACAGGTGCTCTGAGGATCGGGGCAGAGTTCCTGCGGCGTTGGTACAACGGCGTCAACAACACGGCCACGCCCGTCTATGTCTCAGCGCCCACCTGGGGTCAGTAGACAGCTGTAAAGCAAGTAACAAACTACTGGGGGGGGTGGGGGGGGGGGGTCGCTACAGCATAAAATTTGCGTATAGAATTTTCCGTGGCAATACTGTATCAAAACACGGACCCCAAGTATTGACCTTTTATTACTATTTAAACTAATTCTCCTGTGCAGGTGCGTGGGATGATAACATCAACTTAGAAACATAGGAAAAAAATCCCGCACTCTTGCTGGTCAGGAGGGACCAAAACTTTAGTTATTCTAAATAAAAGGTGATGCTATAGCAAGAGCAGAGTGCGGGATTTTTAGGGCCCGAGTGCCGACAGCGGCGAAGGCCCTATTGAAACTGAAGGAATTCTTTTTTTTCTTTTTCCACGCAATGAATCGCCTTTTTGTGGACCTTATCATAATCAAAAACTCACCAAACTTTACACACGCATCAGGCCTGGTCAAAAATTTGATATTTTAAGGGTAGTGCCCCCTACAAAACTTAAAAAATTGAGCCCCTGCAGTACGTTTGATGTAGACTCATGAAATCTGGTATGCATATGTATCAGTCAAGACGTACAAAAAAAGCTCATTGGAGCCATACCCTAAACCCAACAGGAAGTCCACCATTTTGAATTGAAAGTTAGAAATTAGTGTGTTTTTGGCCATTTCCACATGTCGTACTTTAACAAACTCCTCCTACAGATTTCATCCGATCGACTTCAAATTTGGTCTGTGCCATCTTAAGACGTTAACTATGAAAAGTTATTAAAAGAAAAACTTTTTTTGTTTGTTTCTGAGTTGGTACTAGAATGATAAAATCCGTTGCCTTTTGAGTCCACTAGAGTCTGCAGGAGAAATTCATAAAACAGACGTTAACAAAGTTTTGGAGCTATAATTTGAAGTTGGAAAAAGGGTAAATTGCAATATCTCGCAGAATGCCGCAGTATGTTTAAACTCGCAATAATATTGTATCGTGACAAAAATATTGCGATAATATCGTATCGTGAGGTCTGTGGTGATTCCCACCCCTACTAACTACTACTAGAATTTGGAAGCGGTCTGCTCTAAATTCCCTTAAACGTCTTAAAACGTTTGCTGCCTGAAAACACTTTAGTGTTACGTTCTCCTTGCATTTTTTGTAACAATGCGGGTCACAGTCAGTTTCATCAGAGGTGGAAAGAGTACAAAAATATTCTACTTAAGTAAAAGTACTATTACTTTCATGAACTTTTACTTAAGTAAGTAAATTACAGGTATAAAATTATCAAGTAAAAGTAAAAAGTAGCTCATTTAAAATTGTATTTTGTAAAAGTTATTTAGTTTGTTTTTTAACGCAAGGGGGGAGATATCCTTTTTTTATATTTATACTTATTATCTTATTCATACTTATGTAATTAAATTGCAGTCTTTTGCAACTAGACAAGGGCACAAAGCCACACCACGCTTTCAATTTTAATTTGATGACGGAAGCAGCAACACAAAAACAATGTTGGAGACCTTTTTTATTTACTTTTTGTTTTCAATAACAGATGTGATTTGAAATGTACTCAATTACAGTAAGGCGAGTAAATGTAATTTGTTACTTTCCACCTCTGAGTTTCATAGTTGATCTGAAGTTATATATATATATATATATAGTTTTGTATCTGTGTCTTGTACTTTTTCCCCCTATCCCTTGCTGCTGTAACAGTGTGAATTTCCCCATTGTGGGATTAATAAAGGATTCTGATGTTCTTCTTCCTCCCAGAGAACCACAACAGTGTGTTTACCGACGCTGGCTTCAAAGACATCCGGCCCTACCACTACTGGGACGCTGCTAACAGAGGCCTGGACCTCGCCGGGCTCCTGGATGACCTGGAGGTGAGGGGGGGACTGGGGTTGGGAAACCCGCTTCCACTATGGAACCGGTTCCTACGCTACCGGTAGGAATCGGACCAGATTAGAACGCAAATTTTGGTTCTTCATTTCGCTTCCACTTACTGTAATGTGTCGACTGAAATATTTTTCACTTTCTTATTATATATTTAAGTACTTTAAAACGTTAATATATTGTTAAATCTAAATAATTTTCAATTTAAAAAAAAACTCTATAAAAGAGCCTTTCTTTGATGTCAATTTTCAGTTTTTCGAGAATCGGTTTAGGAATCGGAATCGTTTTAAAAGTACCGGCAACGGAATCGTAAAAATCCAAACGATACCCAACCCTAGGGGTGTGGGTACCCCTGGGTAACTTTTAAATACTCTATACCAGTTTTTCTCAAATGGGGGTACGTGTACCCCTAGGGGTACTCTGAAGGACTGCACGGGGTACGTGACCAGACCATTGTACCTCTTCATTTAGACTTTTCTCTACCAAAATGTGATGTTTTTTTGCCTTCTTTGGACCTATTCTTGCCTTCCTTTCTTCTATTGTCTTTTTTTGTCACTGTTTGCCATTTTTTAAAAGTTTTAGTTGCTTTTTGACATTTTTGTCACTTTTTACGACCTATTCTTGCCTTACTTCCTTCCTTTTTTATACTGTCCTTTTTTTTCCAAGTTTGTCCTCTTTAAAAAATCTGCTTTATTCCAGTTTTGTTGCTGTTTTTTTTTTTTTTTTGCCACTTTTGTCGCCCTAGTTTTGTCTTACTTCCTCCTTTCTAGTTTGTTTTCAAAGTTTTGGTCGCTTTTTAAAAAAGTTTTTGTTACTATTTTCGACCTATTCTCGCTTTACTTCCTTCCTTGTTTCTACCGTCTTTTTCCAAGGTTTTGTCGTTTGTTCGTTCATTAGCATTTCAATGTTTTTTTTTTCAGTAACAAGGCAGTTTAGTAAATCTATCGCTGACATCGCTGTATTGTTCCTCTTTATATAAACTTGGCTGGTACTTGGCTTAAAAAAACAATTCAAAGAAAAACAGTTTGAGAACCACTGCTCTATGCTATAGACTGGAGGCAATCGGGTCATTGTCTAAAAAAGTATCGAAGTTTGGTACCCAGCCCTACTTCGGAGTGGTTATTTTGTTACGATCGGAGTCTTCCCTTGTCAACAGAAAGCTCCGGAACACTCCATCTTCCTCCTCCACGCCTGCGCACACAACCCCACCGGCACCGACCCCACCCCGGACGAGTGGAAGAAGATCGCCGAGATCATGAAGGTAAGACCACGCGTGGCTCCTGTCGTTTCTCTGATCACATGTCATGGTGTCACGCTGTCACTGTTTCCAGGCTCTCCCATTGAGTAAAACATGTGCAGTATTGGAGTCAAATCTGTTATTTGTTGATGTAATAACATTGATGTGAAGAAGTGCATTTTTTCATCTACATCTTCATTAATTTTTGCTCAAAGGTGATTTTCAAAACTGTATTCTTGGGCTGTTTTCTCATCTTCCACTGTTCTCCCTTTCTCTATCTTTTAATGTTTTGTCTTTTTTTCTCTAGAGGAGGAACTTGTTTGCGTTCTTTGACTCGGCCTACCAGGGTTTCGCCTCCGGCAATCTGGAAAAGGATGCCTGGGCCATCCGCTACTTTGTGTCTGAGGGCTTTGAGCTGTTTATAGCTCAGTCCTACTCCAAAAACTTCGGTCTTTACAGTAAGCACACATGATACGCACATACCAGGGTCACTGCGGGGTCTTAAAAAGTCTAGAATTTCAAAACCAAAATGTTAGGCCTTAAAAAAGGCTTAAATTCCCTGAAGTATTGTGTTGTAGGTCTTAAATAATTTTAAACAGGTCTTAATTGTCCTACGTCCATGTAACACTACCTCTAATGCTCATTGAAATACTGAAATACTTTTTTTATTCCGTGGTGTGATAGTTCTTTCTTTCGATAGTCCAAATATAATTCGCTGTATATGTACAGATTATTATTACTCAGTGTCGCTATTCATTCATTTATTTACATTCCAAGTACTTTTGTGACTCTACATTTCGTTGTAATGTCGTGATACAGGTCTTAAGTTTCATTCAAAAAGGTCGTAGAAGGCTAAGCCCAAGCTTTAAGGCCCTGAGGTGCTTTTCCACAGGTAGAGTCATTGACGCACCTTTTGCCTTTTTGATCAATGATAGGCCAAGTAATATTTGCAGTTAAAACCATTGGTCTCATTTATTTCATTCGATTCTTTGGTTTTCAAAAAACTACGGCTTGTATGTGTACCTGTGTAGTGGTGTGTGGGTGGTCAAGGACACTTATTGGCTCTTACAAAGGTCTTAAAACGGTCTCAATAGGTCTTAAGGGGTAACTACCTTTTTTTCAACCTGGTCCAGTATTAAGCGAGATCGCTGCAGTCGGCAAAACAAGCTACAATGTAAGTTAATAGGGCAATTGTCCAGCTTGTATTTGCCTTCACAAAAGTGCTGTTTTGCCACTGACAGGCTCAGATTAATATTCTAAGTGTCTGACAACATTATGGAAAGGATCCCTTCAGAGAGAGGCCTTAAAAACCTCTTTGAGACCTTTCTGTTTAACCAGAAACAGCTCTAAAGTCACTAGCTCTAAACCCACCAGATTCCATTTAAAAAAAGCAATACTTTTAGCGTGTATAGAGCCAACATATTTTCACATGTAAATCAATAAACTATGTATTTATTTCAACCAAAACTACAGTTGTGATGGTTGGCGAAGTGGAAAGACCACCCGAAACGGCTTTTCGTAGTTTTATTTTGTTTCGGTTGACTTTGAATGAAGTGTATTTTACGACGCTAAAATTACTGATTATTTACATGGAGTCTGGTGGGTTTAGCGAACGCAATTTCGCAGATGTTTTTATGTTTAAAAAAAGGATCTTACTCTTTAACAGAAAGGTCGACCTCCTTAGAAATCCTTTCCATAATGTTGTCAGACACTTAGAATATTAATTTGAGCCTGTCAGCAGCAAAACGAGCACTTTTGTGAAGGTAAATACAAGCTGGACAATTGCCCCATTAACTTACATTGTAGCTTGTTTCTCTGCTGCCGACTGCAGCGATCTCGCTTAATACTGGACCAATGTCAAAGATTGTTGTTCCCATCAGTCACTTAGACATAAAAACATAGGAAAATAGGGTCCAGGTTGAAAAAAGGGTAGTTACCCTTTAAATTTGACTCTAACATACACATAAAGACTTGCACACACATTTACGTACTCCTGGGGTAGCACAAGGACGAGTACATTAGAAAAAATGCCAAAAATAAGTTAAAGCCCCACAAAAGCGTTGAAATCTCTTGAAATCTCCCTCCTACCCATCGTATTTTCTAAAGTAGACCCTCTTTTCTCTGCTGCTGTTATCAGATGAGAGAGTTGGCAACCTGACCGTGGTTGCCCAGGACAGCGAGAACCTGAGCCGCACCCTGTCCCAGATGGAGAAGATTGTCAGGACGACTTGGTCCAACCCGCCGTCTCAGGGAGCACGCATCGTCAGCAAGACCCTCAACTGCCCAGAGCTCTTTGCCGAATGGTACGCTCTAGGGATCGACCGACACCGCTTTCTCAAGGCCGTCACGATAACGATTATTAGTTGTTAATAAAACCGATAACTGATATTTGGAACCAATATTCATTTACAGTGAACATTTAAATCTTTAAAGTGCTCATATTCTGCTTTTTGGCTTTTCCCCTTTCCATTATTGTGTTATATATCTTTTTTGTTCACGTTATAGGTTTACAAAGTGAAAAAGCCCAAAGTCCACCCCAAAGGGACTTACCATCTCCAACAGAAAACACTGTTCACAAACTGCTCCAAACAGCTCTATTGTAGTCCAGCCTTTACTTCAGAGACAAACGTGGTCACTTTGGAACACACGTTATAATGCTCGCCTAGCTGCTAGCATGGCACGCCCTCATACTCTGCTTCTGACTGGCTAGTAGTCCTTACCTAGGTACTGTCAGGGCACGCCCTCATACTCTGCTTCTGACTGGCTAGTAGTCCTTACCTAGGTACTGTCAGGGCACGCCCTCATACTCTGCTTCTGACTGGCTAGTAGTCCTTACCTAGCTACTGTCAGGGCACGCCTTCATACTCTGCTTCTGACTGGCTAGTAGTCCTTACCCAGCTACTGCAGCATGTGCGACTCCCAACAAAGATGTTACAGCAGTGAGAGGTCTCACTCTGTAGCTAAAACAGAGAGCTCAACACACAGGGTGAAAAGAGGAGCTGCAGCAATGTGCAGTACAACAAAAATATATGGTGGTTTTTTTGAAAATGAAACCATGTAAACCCATTCTGATATAACCTCTAAATACAATTATGAACCTGAAAATGAGCATAATATGGGCACTTTAAGTCAAATTTAAGATTTAGGAACGTTACAAACTTTGTAACGTTCACTGTGCGCGATCACGGAAGGCTTGTATCATGTGGACGCGCCGACAGTGTTGTTGTCATTACTTAGAATTCCTCAAGGGGGCGACAGAAACTACACACTATAGCTTTAAATCCATATTGCCACGTAAAATAAAGGCATTTACATTTTTTTTTCACAAACCCTGCAGTGTGCATTGGCTTGTTTTTGAAGGAGACTTGCATTTGTATTTTTTGAGACCAGATTCTACCAATGAAATGAGCCCTTCACTGGATGGAGTACCGACAGGTGCAGTGTTGCCTATTGGTAATTTACACATCTAGTACACAAATATGCAAAGAGTTACATTGTGTATGAAAAGGAAGTGTACATGCTTATACCCCAAGTGAAGTACACACAAATCTTTTACAAGTCACAGGCAACTGTTAGGGGCTTTGAGAACATCACAATGAACTTCATTTATCTTCACTCTTAAGTTTTGCCCATGTTTTCTTTCTAATATCCTGTTACATCTCTTTTTTTTGCTCCCACCTCTCCCCCTCTGTGCTCCCTGTGTAGGAAGGGTAATGTGAAGACCATGGCAGACCGTGTCCTATTGATGAGGGATCAGCTGAAGTCCAAGCTGCAGGATCTGGGCACCCCAGGGACCTGGGACCACATCACGCAGCAGATCGGCATGTTCAGCTTCACCGGCCTGAACCGTGAGTGGAAAACACACAAATTCACGCAATATGCTCTGCCACAGGCCAATATATATTTGTCCAATCGTCCAGACATCAACATGACAATCTGGGGTTGTTTAGAGCAGTGTTTCTCAAAATGGGGGTACGTGTACCCCTAGGGGTACTCTGAAAGACTGCAGGGGGTACATGACCAGACCATTGTACAGTCCTTCCAGAAAAAAGCAGAATTTTTTTGTGATTGTTGCGGGCAAAAATCCTTTATTATGCGGCACGTTTTCTTAAAAAATGCGATGGAATATGTGGGATATTTATGCAGTTTTATGCGCTGAAATTGCGGGAACTTGCAAAAACTGCGGTTTCATCATGGCTTCATTGTGGGGTTTGCAGGTTTTCGATGATGTTCACGTCACGTAATTACGTCACTTCATAACGTTCCCATGGCAACAGGGGAAAATGGCTGCTCTTGTGTGAAGTAAATGCAACATTTTTCAACTTTTTTGCAACGAAAATGCGGGGATTATGAAATCATGCAAGCCCCGCATATTTTTCACGAAAATCGGCAATTCATGGGCGAAACTGCGGCGTATTTGGAAAAATGCATAAATATATGGACTTTGGCTGATTATGCATTATGAATTATGCGATCGCATAATCGCGTTTTTCTGGAGGGACTGATTGTACCTCTTTAGACTTTTTTTCTCTACCAAAAATGTGACATTTTTTGTCACCTTCTTTGGACCCATTCTTGCCTTCCTTACTTTTATTGACTTTTTTTTTTTTTTGGTCGCTTTTTAACATTTTCTTTTATTTTTTTTTTTAATTTATTTTTTAAGATTATTTTTTGGGGCATTTTAGGCCTTTATTTCCTCAGGACAGATGAAGACGTGAAAGGGGAGAGAGAGGGGGAATGACCTGCAGCAAAGGGCTGCAGGTCAGAGTTGAACCCGCGGCCGCTGCGTCAAGGAGTAAACCTATATATGTGCGCCTGCTCTACCAACTGAGCTAACCCGGCCACCTTTTTGACACTTTTTTTCAACCTATTCTTGCCTTACTTTCTGACCTTTTTCTACTGTTTGTCCTCTTTTCCAGGTTTGTTGCTGTTTCTTATTTTTTGTCACTTTATTCAGCCTAGTGTTGCCTTACTTCCTTCTTTCTAGTGTTTGTTTTTTCAGTTACAAAGCAGTTGTTTTATTAAATCTATCGCTGACATCGCTGTACTGTTCCTCTTTATATAAACTTTTTTTTCTACCAAAAGTGATTCACGCTGGTCAGGGGGGTACTTGGCTTAAAAAAAAAAAAAAAAAAAAAAAAAAAATTCAAAGGGGGAACATTATTGAAAAAAGTTTAGAAAACCACTGGTTTAGACAATAAAAATAAAAAGAGTACAAATCTAGTGAAGACCACTGCTCTACACTCTGGGTGACCGTCACTGTGTTGTGATGTGTCTTCCAGCCAAACAGGTGGAGTACATGATCAAAGAGAAGCACGTGTACCTGATGGCCAGCGGCCGCATCAACATGTGCGGTCTGACCACCAAGAACATCGACTATGTCGCCCAGTCCATCCACGACGCAGTCACCAAGGTCCAGTAAAGGCTGCTTCCCTCCGCCCGCTTCCTGCCTCCTGCACTGTACGCCACACAAAGTCCTCACCATGTCTGTGCCCTTGTAACCCCGCCTCCTGCTCATCCAGGCCTCTGATTGGTTGAACTGCAGCAGGGATTTAGCAGTTGAACCAATGGGAGGACGGATGATTTTTTTTCTGTTCTCACATGAAGGTATGAATCTTTCTGTGGTGCAACGATTTTAGGAAGACACTAAAACGCACAAAAGCTAGGGATGCTTGCCAGCAGAGCTCCATACCAGAATAGGTAGAAGTTAAAAATGTCTTTTTATTCAGGTCCCTGCATTTTTAGCCTGTTTTTGTGCAATTTCAATCATTTGTGTTCCACTTGAATTTTTGGCTAGTGTCTTTTCTTTGACGAGGGCCCGGCTGGGGCCGGTCCCAGACTGATGGCAGCAGTAATGTAGAGCCCAATAGTTTCTATGATACCAAATAATGGACTGAATTGTAAATTAAGAATTTAAAAAAAGCTATAAGACAGACTCCATAGGGCCCTACATTAAGTCAGTGCTAAAAGCTAACTGGACATTTGAAAATATGACGTTTATGACGCCTAAGTTTTTAACTTAGCCGCCCCACTGGTTTAGTTCTGGTGGGGGGCAACTTAGGCCCGGTGGGCCACCGAGCTTGCAATACACTGGGGGGGAACCCTGTCTGTCATTTATAGCATTTCAAGGGATATGTCATGATGTATCTGTAGAATTGACCAAAATGCCTGGTTGATGTAAATAGATGTAATAATCACTGTTAGAGGTCCTACTATTATCTGCAGAAGCACTGAAGTCCTGCTTTACTTTAGCTCTGAGCCCATAACAAATCCATTTTCCTTTTGTCAACCATCACAATTCAATATTTCAATATATGTATATTTAATGCATAATCAACTCATCCCAGGACATATCCTATGCTGAAGTCTGAAGAAGGACATTGTAAGCACAGCGTTAGGGTCCCGGTCACTTAAAGGTAAATGCATGTGCCTGATGTTTTTAGGTATTGCCTTGTCAGACCTGTGCAGCTACGTAGAAGATCATAATGTTAGTTCGAAGTTGTGCCATCAGTGAACAAAATGGCCTCTCTTCCTCTTTCTGGTGTCACTTTCTTTCCACCCTGCAGTACCCTTGTTGAGTTACAGAAAGCCTCTGTAAAGTCGGTTGTTGCGATGACACATAACCACACTCCCTTTATGTGGTGTTATTTGTAATGACACACTGCAGTATGTGTGCTCATACTGAAATAAATTATAAACCACAAGAACCCAAATCTTTGCTGTCTGCCTGTTTTTTTTTTTCTCCCCCAAAAACCCCTCCCTAGGCTGTATACTTTCTAAAATATCTATGTGTAGAAGGTTATGGTCACAAAACTCTTTAATGGGCAGCAAAAACCATCAAATCATGAATTCAGTAACTTATTCATTGCGTCTTTGTTCCCTTAAATAGCCATTGTAACCTCATAGAGCTGCATAGATTAATTGATTAGTTGTCAACTATTGAGTTAGTCAGCAACTATTTTCTTAATAGTCATTTTTTTTGTGAAAAAAAGTACAGATTCTCTGATTCCAGCTTCTTAAATGTGAATATTGTTCTAGTTTCTTCTCTCCTCTGTGACAGAAAACTGAATATCTTTGAGTTGTGGACAAAACAAGACATTTGAAGATGTCATCTTGGACTTTTTTTTTTTTTTTACCATTTTCTGACATTTTATAGACCAAACAACTAATCGATTAATCAAATAGGAAAATAATTGGTAGTTGCAGCCGTATAACCTCATTACATTATACTAATACTACACTACATGTAGGACAATGCAAAGTGTGTAACATAGGACAAAGCTGCAGTGAAAAGCAGACACGGGAGAAGAGACAAATAGTCAGTGGCTTATTCATATTCATACGTTTTTGATTGGGGTGGCCCACTGACACCTGTCAGAGTAGAATTCATTTACCATTTCTGTCTCCACTACTCATATCTACTTTAATTACTAACTTTACAGTCTCCAGTTTGTTATATCCCTGTGTTTATAGGGACTGTATTCAGCATTAAAGCTGCAAACAGACATTAGCTTTAAATGATATAGTGGATGATTGGCGTCTTGAGCAGAGAATGAGTTCACGCTCCCTCTGTGTGTGTTGTAATCTGAGGTTCTCTGTTCTTTGTTTTGATTGCCGGTCCGGCGTGCGTGCATCGTAGTGCATGTGGCCGTGAAAAAAAAACAAAGTGCTCATATTATGCTCCTTTTCAGGTTCATAATTGTATTTAGAGGTTATATCAGAATCGGTTTACATGGTTTAATTTTCAAAAAACATATTTTTGTTGTACTGCAAATTGCTGCAGCTCCTCTTTTCACCCTGTGTGTTGAGCTCTCTGTTTTAGCTACAGAGTGAGACATCTCACTTCTGTTCCATCTTTGTTTGGAGTTGCACATGCTCAGTACCTAGGTAAGGACTACTAGCCAGTCAGAAGCAGAGTATGAGGGCGTGCCATGCTAGCAGCTAGGCGAGCATTATAACGTGTGTTCCAAAGTGACCACGTTTGTCTCTGAAGTAAAGGCTGGACTACAATAGAGCTGTTTGGAGCAGTTTGTGAACAGTGTTTTCTGTTGGAGATGGTAAGTCCCTTTGGGGTGGACTTTGGGCTTTTTCACTTTGTAAACCTATAACGTGAACATATATATATATATAAACACAATAAAGGAAAGGGGAAAAGGCAAAAAGCATAATATGAGCACTTTAAAACGAAAGGCTACATACAAAACAATGTATATTCAGAAATAAAAGTCACAGCATAAGAGTATCAATGAAAAAAAGAAACAAGCTGGATAATGAGGTTGCACTGGCTGTGGTCAATCAGATTATTTCTGGAAAACTGGTGAATTTTCATACACTTCAAGAGTCCTCGGCGGTGAAGAGGAAGGCATGGAGTTCATCCTCGTTAGGAGCGTTGTCCTCAGCGCTGACTTTGCCCTTCTGCCCCAGAGGGATGCATCTGGGCATGAGCCTTCTTCCAGTCTAAGAGATAAGAAGATGAGGTTTTAGCATCCTCCGGGGTTTAGTTCTCTGACTGCTTCGACTACACGTTTGAGTCAAAAATAATCTGATCAGAGAGCGGACATTCTGCGAGTGAGCTAGGGCTGCACCATATGAGCAAAATGTGCGATATGCGATAACGTTGAATATCGTAATAACGATATTAGTTATTAAGTAAAGTTTATTTCTAGAGCACATTTAAACACAGCTTAAGCTGACCAAAGTGCTTTACAAAGAAGCACCAAGGTGCTGATAAAATCATACAAATGTTCAAATTAAAATAATAATAAAAAAATATATTACTTGCGATAAATGAACAGATATTAAAAGTATACTCAGTTCTGCATTTAGGTTGCTTTCTGCTGAAATAAATAAAAATTCATTGTTGAATTTAAAACAAACCAACATTAGTTTAGTGAACAATCTGAACAGTGAATTGAATATAAAAAGGCACAACTAATAAAGTGACAGTTACATTATTTTTTAAGATTATTTTTTTGGGTATTTTAGGCCTTTAATTCCACAGGACAGATGACGACATGAAAGGGGAGAGAGAGCAGCAAAGGGCCGCGGGTCGGAGTCGAACCCGTGGCCGCTGCGTCGAGGACTAAACCTCTGCATATGTGCGCCTGCTCTACCAACTGAGCCAAACCGGCCACGACAGTTACATTTTAAAAGTTACATTTTCTTTCAACTCACACAAAAAAAATCTCGTAGTGCCTTCCGCGATATGTCGCAGTCTTTTGCGATGTGTTTATTGCGCCAGTTGATATCCCGATGGCGATTAAAAAAAATCAATATATTTTGCAGCCCAAGCGTGAGCCACGCGCCGAATTTCGGGCTTTACTCCGGAAATGTACGTCCGTCGATCCAGACTACACACACTATTCAAATGAATGTGTTACTGATCTCTTAATAATATCATTGATTGTGTTGTGTGATTAGAAAACTTTATACAAAATTCACATAATGCTGTTGTTCATTTTGAAGTGAAAGACTCACTATTTTCTTGCTGTCACTGTGGGATTTTTGAAAGCACTTCTTCTTCATCTCTAGCTTTCTCTCCATCTCCAGCCTCAGCTGCTCTTCACGTTGCCTAGAACATGATATAGCAAGCAGGAAGAGAAGTGGGTTTTCATGTAACAACAACACTCTTTGGGGAAACATCTCTATCCAGAGCTCCTTACATTAGTTTGCAAGGTACACTGTCTTTCTATCATTGTGTTTGAAGATAGAAAAGCCAGTCTTGAATTTACTATTCTGCTCACAATGTCCAAATTTGATTCAAACATTAACGCCCCACACTGTTATTATTACACTCATACTGTACATGCTATGCACAACATATAGAGTAGTCCCCCACCCCTGAACCGCTTTGAGTGTCTATGATAAAGCGCTATATAAATGTAATGAATTGCTATTATTATTGTAATATTCAATCAATTCTTCAAATAATTGAGAGAACAGTCAATGATAAAAATACTATTTGCAGATGCATAAATAATACTTTGAGTAGTCTCGCTTTGCCAGACCATCCTCCACAGCGCTGTGGAGGAAGGTCTGGCTAGTCCACACAGCATTCTGGGATGGGAGAAAAACGTGTTCTGGTTTGTTGGCATTTCTTTAAACCAATAGTCACAGATAGTCTAGCTAGCTGTCTGGATTTACCCTGCAGAGATCTGAGGAGCAGTTAACCATAGTCCTCATAAGGCGCTGACACACCAACCCGGTTGGTCTCACTTAAAATGTTTTCAGAAACACGTTTCGGTGAACTATCTTCGTAAAATACGAGCTTGTAGCCAGACTCACGTGACGCGTTCGTCATTTCTGGTTTTCATTTTTTGGGCAACAATACAGATTAGCGCCGCCTGCTGTTATGGAGATGTATTACGTCTCGCGCACCCGCAGAACGTACGCTCAAGTCGCCGTCGCTTCGGTGTGTTCCGAGGCACTTTTTGGACCTCGGGGAGCCGACTGTCGGCCCGTCAGGCTGGTGTGTCAGGGGCTTTAAATCCACCGGAATTAAAATTCCAACACAAAGAAAGCAGAAGGCGAAGAAGAAATGCATCCGGTGGAATTTCCTGCGGCACCGGAGCAATCCCCGAAGTGGAACGTCAAGGATATAGACTATACTTTGAGGGACTCACCAGCTGACCTGCTGCATAATAATAAGCTCATTTGCCCATTTTTTCTGTACTTTTCTTTAGTGGAAGGAAGCATAATAATAAACTAAGTTTGTCAAAAGAAAATCCTGTAAACTGCAGTGAACAAACGTCTGTTTAAGCTAATCTACAACTACTAGAAAATATGTGAATTCTTTAGAGCTGCAAAGATTAATCGATTAGTTGTCAACTATTTCAAATGAATTGTCAACTATTGCGATAACGGAGTAATCGTTTTGAGTCATTTTTCTTTTATGCTTTTATGATTCCAGCTTCTTAAATGTGAATGTTTTCTAGTTTCTTCTCTCCTCTGTGACAGGAAACTGAATATCTTTGAGTTGTGGACAAAACGGGACATTTGAGGACGTCATCTCGGGCTTTGGGAAACACTGATCCACATTTTTCTAACTAATTGATTTAAAAAAAGTTAATCGTTAGTTGCAGCCCTGGAATTCTTTGGTTCAAATTGTAAAAAACAAAGAATTATGAACCTGATCGCATTGGATGAAATATACCAAATATTCACTAATATGCCATGTCCTCTAAGCCAGGGGTCTTCAATGTTTTTTTAAACCAAGGACCCGTTAACTTAAAGAGACAGATCAGGGACCCCCTACTATATATATTGTATAAAATGAAGTTGCATATTAAACTGGACCTACAATAACGTGTAGGGCAGCCTGAACCCTTCATACATACCTTTTTAGTGCATTGAATACTAAGCTATTAAAATAGCCTACTAATTGTTGGCATGATTTTATAAATCATGTTTTAATGTAACACATACATGTGGCACAGTCTGTATCTGTGGATGGCCTTAGTGACTAGCTTACCTATAGGCCAGTAAGCCTATCATCAGTAGGGGTTTATATTTGCTAAAAATATGTTGGATTCATGTTAGGACTTTTACATTTTTTTTTTAAATGTTCAAAAATTAACAATAATTTGAAGGCCCCCCTACACTGACTCTGAGGACCCCCTAGGGGTCCCGGACCCCTTATTGAAAATCTCTGCTCTAAGCTACGTACATACATTAATGAAAAATATACGTTTCTAAACCTGAATGACTTAAAGACTACAGGCCGACTGTCCGGCCGCTCAGTGAGACTAACCTAGCCTTCCTCTCGTTGTCTTTGATCATCCTCAGTGTCTCCAGGTCCTCCTCTGGGATGTTCTCGATGAGCTCCAGCACCACGGTCATACGGTACTCCACGCTGGACAGCTTCTCCAAGGTGCTGAGGTTGGTCAGGCGGCTGTCCACGCAGCAGCGATGCACTTCTGTCACCTTGGCACCCAGAGCATCCAACATAATGTCCTGTAGGCACGGAGAGGAGGTGGGACAGACAAAAAGGGGAGGAGGATACGGAATACAATGAATATGTAATGTCATGTAAACATAATATTAACTTTTATTCATAAAGCACCTTTGAAAACAGAGATTACAAAATGCTTTGACAGACAAAGCCAGGCAGAAGAGGTAAATAAAACAACAGGCAGCTAAAGAGTGGGGCCAAACATTTGCAAGAGAAAAATGGGTAAAAAAAAAAAAAAAAAAGACACAAACCGTCGTGAGAAGACAAAATAAGCATATAAATATAAGCAATCAAACAAAATTAAAAATCAATAGCAATAACGACATCAAGTTCATAAAAATGGGTTTTGAGAAGAGATTTAAAAGAGTTCACTGATTCTGCGAGCCTTATCTCCTCGGGCAGGACGTTCCAAAATCGTGTGTAGTTTAATGATGCCACTTTACAGTAGATCAGAGATCTTCAACAGGGGGTCTGGGACCCCTAGGGGGTCCTCAGAGTCACTCCAAATTATTGTCTTAACATGAATCCGACATATTAGCATATATAAATCCCCACTGATGACAGGCTTACTGGCCTATAGCTAGTCACTAAGGCCATCCACAGATACAGTTCATCCTAAGGATTTCATGTTTTAATGTTAAACATTAAAACATGATTTATAAAATCATGCCAAAAATTATTTTAATAGCTTAGTATTCTATGCAAAACAAATGATGTATAAAGGCTTTAGGCCGCCCTATACATTATTGTAGGCCTAGTTTTTATATGCAACTAAATGTTATACAATATATGTAGTAGGGGGTCCCTGCTCTGTCTCTCTCTCAGTTAAGGGGTCTTTGGTTTAAAAAAAACATTGAAAACCCCTGCAGTAAATTATTTCTTTTTCTATTATTCTACTATTCTACTATTTCTATTTCTTTCCCCCAATGAATCCATTTTAAGTTGCCAAGTGCAGCTTTGAGATTTGAAAGAGGGGGATGTTGTCGCTTATGAAGCCCGTAAGGGGACATGACATGACTCTTTTTTTTCTTTTTCTTGTGCGCACGAGAAACTTTCTGGTGCGCATGCAAAAGTATCTCGTGCTCACAAGAAACCCATCTAAGGCTAGCAAAATGAGTACTGCTAATGTTTTGTGGCTAAAGTTAATATTTCAAATTCACAGCATGAAATCAGTTAACAGTTACCTATCATCTTTAAGTTTGTTGATGACACTATCAGGTACATTTCTTTGTGTTTTCAGGAAGATGAATACCTCCTCCTCGGCAGGCATTCTGACTGCTACTCAGATTGGTTTCTCGTGCAAATTAGAAAGTTTCTTGTGTGCATCAGAAAATAAATAAATCCCACGTCCCTTTAGGGGCTCCGTAGTCACTAAACGTACAGCACGTCCTGCTTCCTTACCTGGTCCTGTGTTTTCAGGGAGTCATGGAGCTGAACCTTCTTTTTGAGCAAAGTAGCTCTCTCCGTTTCGTTTCTGATTCTGTCCTCCATGTCATTCACCTGCAATGTTAACTTCTCGTCTTCCTTTTTCCTACAGACAGAGAGGAGTTGGCATCGGATGAGATTGTTGTTGTCACAAGTTTTGCCTTTTTGGATGATATGATGCTTACATTTTCTTCCAGGTTGCCTCGATGGTCTGCTTGAGCTCCTGCAGCGTCTCGTCCACCCGGGTAGAGTGAGGAATCAGGCACAGGTTCTGTTCCGTCAACTCGGCCATCCGATCCAGAAGCTGCTGGGGATCAGAGAAGTACAGCTCCAGCTTCTCCTGCAGGAAAGACACTGTGAGGGCTGCACATAAACACTCAAGATAATAAAAAAATAGGTATTGCTGCGGGTAAACTGACCTCACATTCTGAGCTGTTGCTGTTGACCCCGCAATGCCAAAGAAAGAGAGATGTGTAATGATATGTGTCTGACATTTGGTAGATTCCTTATAGCTTTATGAAACGGCAGCAACAAAAAGCATAATGATAAAATAATTCAACAGGGAGAAATTAATACTTTTAATATAATATACAATACTTTTCCCGTTGAGCTTTTTGAACTCTCCTTCAGAACACAAGACAAAATAAGAGTTTACTTTCAAAATGTAATGTGCAAATAATCATTTTTACGATAACATTGTTTTTGTTGTTAGGAGCCAAAATCAAAATTGCGATAAAAATTTCATGAATTGCTCAGCCCCATATATATATATATATGTATATATATATACAGTGCAGCTCATAAGTATTCATACCCATGGTCAAGTTGACTAAAAAGAGGAATAAAAAAATCATCTTTTGGAAATTGATCTTAATGCCTTAATTAAAAAAAATGAGGAAAAATCCAACCTTTAAGGACACCAATTTTTTTTGTGAATTAATAATGTATTGTAAATAAATAAATGTTCTTCCTTAAAATACAGGGGTCATAATTATACATACCCCTATGTTAAATTCCCATAGAGGAAGGCAGATTTTTATTTTTAAAGGCCAGTTATTTCATGGATCCAGGATACTATGCATCCTGATAAAGTTCCCTTGGCCTTTGTTATTAAAATAGCCCCACATCATCACATAGCCTTCACCATACCTAGAGATTGGCACGGTTTTATTTCAGTTAGCCTAATAGCTGGTTTGATTTGTATTGATATGGATCTTTTCTCAGTTAGCTATTAGGCTAACTGAATACAATACTAGTATTTACAATACATTATTCATTCACAAAACAAATTGGTGTCCTTAAAAGGTCGGATTTTTCCTCATTTTTTTAATTAAGGCATTAAGATCAATTTCCAAAAGATGATTTTTTTATTCCTTTTTTTAGTCAACTTTAGCATGGGTATGAATACTTATGAGCAGCACTGTATATATATATATATATATATATATATATATATATATATATATATATATATATTTCACATAAAAAACTAAGTAAGACCTACATGGAGCGTTGGAAGTCTTTAGATTTTAAATTTAGTTTTAAAAGTATGTTTTTCTTTATACTGTGATGATTTTTGCCTTATACCGATAACTAAATGAAAGTCATAGTCTAGATCATTGATCTTATTATTTACCACTCCATCCGAATTTACGAGACAAATACTGGATGTGCGTCATGGTCATGGATGTGTGAGTGCGTTGGTGTTTCCTTACAGAGTGTCGTCGCGGGCATCCCTGCTGGATGGCACAACTGGACCCGGACTGGACCCTGAACCTGTGTGCATGTTATAGTTCACATCACCATAGGCATAATTTATGGGGCCCCCCCAATAATAATTATGGGTTTTTGTTGCGCTTTCTCAAGTTTTTTTAAAACAATTGTTTTGATGTTTTTTGTCGCTTGTTTTAACTCACGATCTCCACCCCCCCCAATTTTGAACCCGAAGTTACGCCCTCTGCTGCATCAAGTCTTGTTTTGAATCTTTTCTCGTGACTCCGCCAGTGATAATGAAGTGCAATACTAAATTGATGCTCTTTAAAGGAATTCCTGAAAATCTCACAGATACTACACAGAGGCTTTCTTTTTGCATCTCATTTATACTGATAAACACAAGTCAGACCAAGTAAGATTTAAAGGCTAATTTCGGTATTTTCAATCTGGACATTATTTTCCCATGTATTTACTGTGGGCTAATGGGAACAAAAATCTTTAAAAACTGGTCCAGTATTGATCGAGAACGCTGAAAGCGGCAGCCGCAAGCCGGGCTGCAATGTAATCCTATAGGATAAATGTTCACGGCCAATTTGCGTCCACTAAAAGTGCTGTTTTTGCCACCGACAGGTTCAGATTATTATTCTAAGTGTCTTGACAACATTATGGAAAGGATCCCTACAGAGATAGACCTTTTTGTTAAAGAGGAAGATCCTTTTTGTTTAACCAGAAACAGCTCAGAAATCGCCATCACCAAACTCACCAGATCCCATTTAAATAAACACTACTTTTAGCGTGTAAAGAGCCAGCACATTTCCACATGTAAATGAGTTAATTCAGGGTTAAAATATCAGCCAAACCAGAGTGGTGATTGTTGGAACAGTGGAAAGACAACCTAAAACGACTTTAGATAGTTTTATTTATTTTTCCTTTCAACTTTGAATGAAGTGTGTTTTACGATGATAAAATTAGTGTTTTGTAAATGAAGTCTGGGTTTGGCGATAGCGATTTCGGGGCTGTTTCATGATCTTTAACGATAAAGTAGACCTCTGTATGAATCCTTTCTATAATGTTGTCAGAATAATAATCTGAGCCCGTCAGTGGCAAAACAAGCACTTTTAGTGGACACTGAAATTGAAGGTGCACGGTTGCCAATTAACATGACATTGCAGCAGTCTTACTTAGCCCTTGTGTTGTCTTCCCGTCAACCATGAAGAAAACACTTTTGCTGTTTTAGTTGCTTTTTTCAAAGTTTTTTATGTTTTTGTATTTTTTTTTTCATCGTTTTGGTCACTTTTTCAACATTTGTATCGCTTTTTCTGACGTTTTGTCGCATTTTGTCACGTTTTTGTCACTCTTTCAATGTTTTGGGCACTTTTTTCAACATTTTCTTCCCGTGTTTTTGACTTTTATTCATTGTTTGTTGCTCTTCCCAACATTTTTTTTTTATAAATTTTTCACGCTTATTTTGACATCCCATTTTTTCTGATATAAAAAAACTTTGCTCGAGGACAACATGAGGGTTATTACTGGACTAATTTCAAACACTGTTGTTCCCATCGGTCACTTAGACACATAACATAACCAAAGTTAACATTTAAGACATGGGGATTACCAAACATCACCCTGGCAGTTATGATCTATGACATATTGATTCCCTGGGTTTCAACACTTACCCTCTTGCCATTCCGGAGGTGACAGCTTGAACAAAATGTTCTTGTACCTCTTATATTTATTCAGGATATCCTCAATCTTGGCGAGTTCACTATCAAGAAGAAAGACAGGGTATTTTATCCATGTTCACTGCAGATTAATACTTGCTCACTTTTTATTTATAGATCTTTTCCTTACACGCACAGTATTGGTAAATCACTTTCTTTATGCAGGGTTCTCCCTGTCATTATACGAGCCGTTTTGGGAACCACCTCAGCTGAATGAATGTCACTAAAAGACTTTTCTTTTCTAATACTTGTAGTTGGACTTCTTTAGCTTTAAGTGTTGTCTTAAAGCTTTTTGAGTGTTATTTATTTCTGATCTGATCCAGCTTTTTCAATATTTTAGACACAGGTATGGTGAGAACGGTCCTAAATGATGATAATGATACCTTTTTAAGGTCCCTATGTCTTTAGTTAACTTCACAGTTGTAGAATTTGCCTCTTCTCTCTTCTGGTTCTCTTTTTCAAAACTGACAACAGAGACAACATTACAATTATTATAATAAAATTTAAAAAAGGAATTCAGTTTTAAGTCACAATGGCAAGGAATCCGCTACTGCTTACAGTGTTCTGGCATCCTCAGCTTTCTTCTCAATCCTCTTGAGGCACTGTTCAGAGATTTTGTTCTCTATCTCAAGGCTCTGTTCAAGCTGTTTTATATGCGCCGTCTTTGTGATAATGGCCTTCTTCAGCTTCTTAATGTCTTTCCTGCTCTTCATCAGAGATGCCTGAGGATGGAGGGAAGAAGGTAAGAGGAGTATTGCAGATAAGTAAGGAGACGGAGGTTAAGCCTAAAAAAAAAAGAAGACATTTGTTCAACATACTAAGTCTTTGTCATCATGGAATTAACTGACAGTGCAGCAATATATATTAGGCTGATGTTGGCAGATTGTTATATAATTGTTATATATAAAAAAAGAACTAAATCTGTGCAGTGTTTCCCACAGGTTTTTGTGAGACTTAGAAAATGTTGTATATTTAAATTAAAGTAAAATCTGGTGCCATTTGAGAGCAGAATTAAGAAGCTAGATCTATGAAGAATCTGCGCTTTTGTAAACAAAACAAAATATGTTATTATGTAATATGTGTCTTTATGTTCAAGGATAGTTTGGCATTTTGGGAAATACCCTAATTTTCTTTCTTGCCGAGAGTTGGGTGAGAGGATTGATACAACTCTTATATGTGTCCGTTAGAGAGTGAACCCCCCCCCCCCCCCCCAAAAAAAAAAAACGCTCCCATAGGTCGTTTGTTCAAGCAGTAATTAAGACTCATATTTCATTTATAGTGGCCTTTTCCGTATTTACGGGAACAAAGTAGGAAGTACCCAGGAGACCGGGGTTTGTGTTCTGTTTGAAAATAAAAGTAAACATGAGTTGTTTTTTTTTACTTTATGGAACAAACAGAACAAACAGAACACACAGGCGGACAGCTAGCCTGGCTCTGCACAAAGGTGATAAAATTCACCCAGCAGCACTTCTACAAGCTCCATAACTAACATGCAGTGGTGGAATGTAACTAAGTACATTTACTCAAGTACTGTACTTAAGTACAAATTTGAGCTACTTGTACTTTACCTGAGTCTTCTCTTTTCCTGCCACTTTCTACTTCTACTCCGCTACATTTCAGAGAGAAATATTGTACTTTTTACTTTATTTTTTACACTACATTCATCCGACAGCTTCAGTTACTAGTTACTTTAAAGAATAAGATTTTTTGCAAATAATACACATGTAGTTTATAAAATACGTTTTATTATATATTTACAATATATAGGTCTACAAGTATAGCTGAAATGATTAGACGATTAAACACTTAGTTGATTGACAGAACTGTTTTGATCGTTTCCAGTTTCTAAAATGTGAGGATTTTTCTGCATTGGGTACTTTTACTTTTAATACTTTAAAGCTATAGTGCGTAGTTTCTGTCGCCCCCATGAGGAATTCTAAGTAATGACAACAATTCTGTCGGTGCATCCACATGATACAAGCCTTCCGTGATCGCGCACCACCCCCACCCCTCCTCCACACAGTTGCTAGTAGCCAAGGAGGACACGGACGACAATCTTCTGAACATAGCCATACTGAGAAATACAGAGAGAGTTGTATGGAGCTGATATATATATGTCTTAATTAGCTTTGTAGAAACTCATTTGGCAATGGCTTGAATGTAACGGACGTTCATTAATATCAGAAAGTTACACACTAAAGCTTTAAGTAGATTTTCTTGATGATACTTACATACTTTTACCTTATAACATTTTCAATGCAGGACTTTTACTGTATTTTTACAGTGTGTTTTAGGATCTGAATACTTCTTCCACCACTGCTAACATGACCTGACTCGGTTGGTTTGTGGTTGTGTATGGGACGTGAGAGTCACTGACATACTGATGCACAATTATGCCTTATTTGTCGCTGCCAGTTACCACTGCATTAATGTTGTTGTGAAATTCAAATAAAAAGAGTTGGGGGAAAAAGGGCCCTCTTAGTCATTTACCTCCAGCTGTGCGCTCTTCCGTTCAATGTCACATTGCCTGTCTCTCTTCATCTCTATAGAAGATAGATACATGTTGACACTAAAGTAAGCAATCCTTGTAAGCCAAACGTTGCAACATGCCTTGTGAGTCTCCGCTCTGTCTCCACCCACCTTGTTTCATCAGGATCATCTTCTGGTCAGGACTGTCTTGCTTTTGTTTAGGGAGAGCCGAGTTATTTTTGGGTTCAGTCTCGTCTTCGACACACATAGCCAATAAATTACGCAGCTCCTGACCATGGACGAGAACAGCACAGCAGTACAATCTCAAACACTATATACATATATATGTTTTTTTTTTACTTGTTAAAGACACTGTGTAGCCCTACTAATGTGCAGTAGACATAAAACAATGTATGATGTGTATATGCACAGTCAAGGGCGTGGGTGTAGTTTCAACATTGGAGGGGACACATTATAACCATGGGTTCTGGGGGTCGTCCCCCAGGGAAGTTTGAGAGTGAAAAACTTAATTTTCTTGCACTCTAAGAAATAAATCTGTAAAATACCAGAAACAGTTCTGATAGCTTATTATCCGGAGTTTGCTGTAATTAAAAAAAAACAGATATTATGGGTGTAACTTAGCAACAGTAAAAAATACACAACCTTTTCTGTAATTTAAAATATCCCCTGCATCCCCCCCTGAAATCTACACCAATGTGCACAGTTGTGCTTAAACACACACTAACCTTTTTTCTGCGCTCTGTAGACTGGCTATTACTGCCTGGCACTTTGACCTGGATCGGTCCTGTCTCCATTTCTCCCAAGTCTATTCAGAATCAATGAAGAAAATGTTTTTTTTTGTACAAAACAAACAAACGTTCATTGATTGCACTAGTTGTCTAGCTGTATAGTTTCCTCCTTGCTTTGTTTTGGTCCTGCTGTTGAAATTATAATGTGAATTGTTTATGAAGCATGCTGTGGTGATGAAATGTCTGAGATTGCTTGTGGCATCTGAGGCCTGTACTACGAATCAAGATCAACATGTCCAGGATTTCTTTCAGTTATCCGGCTTTACCTAACCCTAACAACCGTGGTCCCGCATAACCTGTATCACGACGCTGGTTATCAACTAGATCAATCAACCCAGGGTTTCCCAATCCAGCGGTGCGCGCGTTCACATAAAAGAGGCGGTGTTTGCGCACCACGACCAATCGCAAACATCTACCAGAGCCGCATATTTTACATAAGAAGAGCAAACTATAATTCTACATAAATATGAAGAACACAGACACGGTTTTACAGGCAAAACGCAGGAAGGAAAGCTGGCAAAAATGCCGACGCTGTTATGCGTAAATCACAAACTTTTAGTTTATCAATATCCAGTGGTGTAGTCTACGTGATAGTAAGCTCCAGGATTTCCATATACCCACTTAAAAATGCCCAATGACACGTAACAACATACTTTCCATTTGATATATTTTGAATTATCATCTGTGCTTTTTTCTTCACATAGGCTCAATGGAGGTATTTCACCATAAATTGGTGCATAAAAGTGTATCGGAATGCAGGAAATGAAGTCGTTGATGCTTAAAACTTCCCTGGGGGAGGACACCCAGACCCCCCACTATGATATGCCCCCCTCCTCCCCCAAAGGCAGATTCTGGCCAATATACAGTACAGTACACCCACTACAATACATTAGACTAAACTGGTCACTTCCCCATCAGTCAGGCACAAGATCTGACCATATATAATTACACTTTTGCTTTCCATAAACTGTCGTTGCTTTAGGCTTTTATTTCAGTTGCAACCCCAGCAGTGGTACGCGATCGTGAGAGAAAATAAAAAAACATAAAAACATAATTCAAACCGATGTGCGTATTGGCAACACACGGCTGAAGAAACCGACAAATAGCCTATATGTAATTCCCTCCGCTGAAAATCTATATCTTTCATAAAGATACCCATCAGGGAATGTTAACGGGGTTGTGGGTCTCTAAATGTTTTAACTTTTATGAGTGCACCTCTCTCTCTCCGCCCACCGAGCTCCAGCTGATCTTCTAAGAACGGTGACGCCGTTATCAGTCGAGTATTGATTGGTCAGTAGGCGGTGCTTTAACACCGGTTGATCTCTAATCTCCAACATAACCTGCTCCCGACCAGGTTAGGCGTTCAGGATAAGTTACCACGGCGATTGAACCCGATAACAACTAATCCACCTTCGTAGTACAGAAAACCCTGGGTTGAACCTGAAGTTAGCTCGTTAACGCCAAATCTCGCTTCGTAGTACAGGCCTGCTGGCTCTGTACAAGCTGCACAAACAATTTAAACTTATTTGTGGCCGACAAAGAACTACTTGTACTGTTTCTCTAGCTACATTCTCTCTATATAGCTAGTTAGTTACCCAATTACCATAAAACAGAGAAATGGACTGCCTTCAAAATCTCAACTAGCTAGAGATTGTCCAGTTGACTGGCTAAAATCAAGGCAAAAGGCTCCTCTAGCGGTTCCCACATTAAGGTAGCTCCTCTAACATTATTATTAAAACACATGGCTGCATATTTCAAAACAACTAAATGTTAGTCTAACCAAATTAGCACAAACTATTGACAAAAAAACGTTTCAGGTTAATAACGTTAATGTTAGTTCTGCGCTAACGTTTAACTTAGCTAGCTAGCTAGCTAGCTACATGTTTCTGATGCAAGTAACGTTAGCGTTAGCTAACTTAACATTAACGGTTGTTTTTATTTAATTTCAACATTCCGGTAGCGTAATAGCTAGCTAGCGTTATAGGTTAGACTAAATTAAACAGTTTTCATTTGATATTGATAAAGAACTGAACCTACTTACTAGCTCTCACAACTTTATCACAACCGGTCCGAGACAAACTAGCTAGCTAGGACCTGAAAGTGGGCTGTTTACGTTTAACTTAGCTGCCGCTTGTCGACTGTAGTCATGGTAACTGCCTTAAAAAACAAGGGCACGTTCAATCTCAAAACGGTGTGCACCGTTTTCCTGCGGTTTCCTGGTTGAACGACTTGTTTTCCTAGTGTGAAACGGTGTGCAACCATGGATGTATTAAGCAACTGCATTGAGATATGTTTTCTCCATAGACTGGTATATAAGAAGGTTTTCTCTCGTTTGGTGGGTGTGTCTCTAGTTTATTAACTGTGTCACCGGTGATACCCAATCAGCAGAGACGCGTCTGTAAACAACTCGTGGTAGGCAGAGCGCTTGCGCACACAACAGGGTGTTTACAGCAGAACCATCACTCTGGTTTACAGTAACGCACCACCGTTTTTAGTTAAAAAAAATAGGTGTTGCTACGTTTTGTCGGGGATGAACGTGGCCCAGGTGCCAAGTAGAGGTATTCATGGATCTACCCGAACCCTGAGGTCGGGTCTCGTTCTATTATCGCGGTTTCCCAAGACTGTATGGCTGCGGCCTGGAGCCTCCCGTCTCATGCCCTCCCGGAGGCAATGGACGGGAGGTCTCCAGGATGCAGCCATACACGACTCCTGACTCCGGTTTCCGGGTCTTTTCATGGATGTTTTAAGTGGCCACAAGGTGGTACCAAAGATATTCGGCTTTGGCGGTACCAAAGGACCTGCGTGAGCCAGTGCCGCTGCCATGGCCGCTGCTCAGGAGGGAAAGATAGAGAACAGAGGTCAGGCAGCAAATTAGCGATGCTAACGTTAGCAACGGTGGCATCGAGCAATCGTTATTTTAGATTAAAATGGCCAACAGCCGAAGTTATCTTTATTATGCTAGGTGCAACAAAACTGTAAAGCTGGTTCTAAATAAACCGTGTTTGTCATCCGTCACCGTGACAGTAAGTGGATTTTTAAACTGAAATGAGTGGATTGTTTCAATCAGCAAAACAGAAAACCTGGATGTATTTTATCAACTTTCTTGGCTAGGAGGACGGATTATATCAACATGGTCAGGCACAGGGGAGAAGGCTAATGTTACGTCAGGTAAGACACTACATTTTGTTTTGACAAAATGTAAATTAAGGTTAACTTGTTAATAGTAATAATCAGCTGTTAGATTAGATTAGAACTGGGCAATATCGGAGAAAATCAAATATCCCGATATTTTTGACCAAATACCTCGATATCGATATTGTGGCGATATTGTAGGGTTGACAGTTGGTCCTTTCACAAAATATGCACACAATGAGATTTTTGATAAATAAACATCAGTTATGTTGATATAATAACTATGTGGGTAAAGGCAAATAATGGAACAGCTAGAACAGTCTGGTGTGTTCAGAAAATGACATCACTTTACTGTAACGCAGCCTTTAAAACCAGGAAAAGACAACACCCAGTCACCCAGGTTCAGTCCAGCTCGAGTCTGACATTTCTCGATTCTGCAAGGGTCCGGTTCGGTTTGGGGTCGGGGAACTACACTTTCGGGTCTTTTGGGGTTCGGGAACGAACTTTTGGACCCGTGAAGACCTAGCTAATCAACTCAATATAGACCATCGCAGTTTTAAACATTGTGTCCCAGTTTGTTTACTTCTGAATAAGCTGACAGGAAGTAGCATGACCCAATCCGTTGCGTAGTCCATTAAATAAATAAATAAATATAAATGAGTCAATAGTTCAATAAACAAATGGAACAATATGAATAATGCTGCTTCCTCTGATGCCATTGCTACTGTTGTATTGTTAGCCTATATGATTTTATATTTACAGTGCTCAGCATAAATGAGTACACCCATGCTAAATTTGACTAAAAAGAGGAATAAAAAAATCATCTTTTGGAAATTGATCTTAATGCCTTAATTTAAAAAATGAGGAAAAATCCAACCTTTAAGGACACCAATTTTCTTTTTTGAATGAATAATGTATTGTAAATAAATAAATGTTCTTCCTTAAAATACAGGGGGCATAAGTGAGTACACCCCTATGTTAAATTCCCATAGAGGCAGACAGATTTTTATTTTTAAAGGCCAGTTATTTCATGGATCCAGGATACTATGCATCCTGATAAAGTTCCCTTGGCCTTTGGAATTAAAATACCCCCACATCATCACATAGCCTTCACCATACCTAGAGATTGGCACGGTTTTATTTCAGTTAGCCTAATAGCTGGTTTGATTTGCATTGATAGATGATTTTATGGAAAGTACCCCATACCAATCTCTAGGTATGGTGAAGGCTATGTGATGATGTGGGGCTATTTTAATTCCAAAGGCCAAGGGAAGTTTATCAGGATGCATAGTATCCTGGATCCATGAAATAACTGGCCTTTAAAAATCTAAATCTGTCTGCCTCTATGGGAATTTAACATAGGGGTGTACTCACTTATGCAGAGCATTGTATATTAGTTGCCTACCTTCCTATACTTCTTGCCAATCCTTCTGTGGCCGCTGTGGAGTTATACAACAGTACAGTACATATGTACTGCAGCAGTTTGTCCTTCTCTCTATCAATTTGATTATACCTGGAGTACCTTCAGTTAGCGTCTGTAGCAATTTCAATTCAGTTTTTTCCTGGGAATTGACAGTAAGAAAAATACAGAATCATAGAATATCACCAGACTTATTTTCAATTGTAAACTGAAGACTAGAGACTGTTTACCGTGTTTATGTGTTGTGGAGCTTTATATTTCTGTTGATTTTGATGCAAAATACCATCACGTAGTTGCTTTCTGCTTTACAACTTTCTAGTTGTCATACTCTTTCCCAAAAACACTTCATCCATACATGTCTTCCACACAGGTCTTTCCATTACAAACCACTGAAAAACAGAGCCGCAAACAATACACATTTCTACCAAGCATATTATGTCGGCTCATAGCAGAAATGGTGAAAATACAAAACGGATCCCAGACTCTTTGAGAACACATCCTCATACCCAAAGCTCAAATGGATCTGCAGCAGGGAAAAGGTATCCGTCAAACCTCCAATCTAATCAACAAAACCCTGCAGCAGAATCCGAATAGTGTCTGTCGTTGACCTTAAAGGATGATGCTGATTGGCTGTGGTCGGCGCTCCAATGCCGCAAAGTGACTCAGCAGGTTTGACACATTGCACCCAGGAGGGATGTTTCCCCTCTCTAACCCCCCCCCCCCACCTCCCCCCCCTCCGCCTGTTACATTAGCCAATGAGCTGAGTTAGAAAGCATCCCTCCTTCTTTGTAATCCTCCCCAGCATGCGATGGATCTATCTAGTGTTTAGCCAGTACTACTGCTATCATAGCAATACTTTTTGCCAATATTTAGGATCTTTAAAATTTGATTTGATTGTCCTTAAAAAAAATGCGCAAAAACTATTCAGACATGTTGAGACCTTTTTGAAACCTCCAATAAAACAAACACTGCAGGTGACCCGCCAAAATATTTTTTTTACAAGCAACGCAGCAAGTTATCTCGGGCCTGAACCAAAATTGTATTGATTTTTCTAAATGTGTTTTCATTGAAAGACCATTACAGCTCCTGTATCGGTCAGACCTGAGACTTTAGACCTCTATCTGCTTTTCCCTTTTTCTCCCATCCTTCCCAGCATTCGCAGCACCCCTTTCCCTCCTCCTCTTCTGTGCTGCAGTGCCACAAATCTGATCCTGCGAACTCAGTCAGACGGAGCCACGCCCATCCGTCCTGTCCCGTCCCCAAGCAGAGGAACACAAAAAAAGTCCAAAGCACTGCAGGTTCAGGGACACAGTCAGAACGCTATGCACAGACAGGGATAGAATAGATAGAACTGAAGGATTGTGGGTTGCAAGAAGCCAGTGCTCATGGAAATGAGGTCTCATTTCATTAACATCCAGTAATCCAGCTGTAGCTCCAACCAGAACCTCCAAACTGTTAAAGGCTAACTACCGATTTTTTTTCAACTTGGACCCTATTTTCCTATGTTTTTGTGTGTAAGTGACTGATGGGAACAACAATCTTTGACATTGGTCCAGTATTAAGTGTGAACGCTGTAACCGGCAGCCACAGACCGGGCTCCAATGTAACCCTATGGGGCAAATGTGCATCATCAATTTGGTCCACTAAAATTGCTTTATTTTGCCACTGAAAGGCTCAGATTATTATTCTAAGTGTTTGACAACATTATGGAAAGGATCCCTTCAGAGATAGGGATTTTAAAAACCTCTTTTCATAGTTATATTTTGTTTCTGTCGACTTTGAATGAAGTGTATTTTACGATGCTAAAATTACTGTTTATTTACATGGAGTCTGGTGGGTTTAGCGAATGCAGTTTTGCGGATCTTACTCTTTAACAGAAAGCTCAACCTCCTTAGAAATCCTTTCCATAATGTTGTCAGACACTTTAATATTAATTAATATTAATCTGAGCCTGTCAGCAGCAAAACAGCACTTTTGTGAAGGTAAATACAAGCTGGACAATTGCCCTATTAACTTACATTGTAGCTTGTTTCTCTGCTGCCGACTGCAGCGATCTCGCTTAATACTGGACCAATGTCAAAGATTGTTGTTCCCATCAGTCACTTAGACACAAAAACATAGGAAAATAGGGTCCAGGACTCCAGGTTTGAAAAAAAAACAAAAAAAACTGTAGTTACCCTTTAAGTTTGAATCATTTTTTTGGGACAAGGAGCCTGAAATGATATCATATCTGATCAGTGTGATAAATGATAACACATAAATAGGGTTGGGTATCGTTTGGGTTTTTTCCGATACCGGTGCAAAAACGATACTTTTAAAACGGTGCCGGTGCCTGAACCGAAATATATATATTTATAATGCATATAATATAAAATATAAAAAAAAGGAGCACAAAGCGACAGTTGGCGACATTAAAGAACGGCTTGTTTATTGCTAAGGCCATATGGTCAAAATTAAATGATTGATTAATAATGCAATAACAATAACTTATAACAATTACTTATTTCACCAGTAAATTGCTGGTAAACAACAAAAACAAGCACCAGATGGGAAAAGGGTATTTTACAATAACTTTGAATGCACCACAAGGCTGGCGAGTTTCAAGTGAACGCACCGTCTGTGTTGTTTTTCCGACAACGGCAGCTGCAGTCAGACTGTTAGGTCCCGCTGTTGGAATCCTCTACAGGGAAATACAGTCACACTTAACGTAAACTGTCAGCATTTTAACCATTGGGTTTAATCCAGCTACTAGCTAACGGTAATTTAGCGTCCCGTGCAGCGATGCTTCTGAAAAAAAAAAGTCAGGCACCGAAATTTTCGTTCTTATTCGGTCTCGTTACTACCGTTTATGTCGGAACCGGTGCCCTATTGGCACCGCGTTTCGGTACCCATCCCTACACATAAATCACCAAGCTAACATTTTACAGGGATTATCAGAGTTCCAAATACATTTCTTTAGATTGTTCTCTATATTAATAGAATTTCAGCTCATGTAGACTGAGGCATTAAATCCATAAAACCAAGACAGTTGTATCAGCTCTTTAAGGTTGCCATCTCCAAGCAGTAAATCCTGTAAGAATTTAGAAAGCAACACATTTATTATGTTAATAACATAACAGCCACTAATATAAAATAATTCATTAAGAATATACATTTATAATATAACTTATATGGATAACGTATCCGTATAAGTTCATCCATTTGGATACAATATATAATACACACAGAAACATTACAACCAGACTAAATATATATTGAGCTCAGTGTATCTCTGCCAGGAGAGTATACGTTTCCTTTTTCCAACAGAAAATGAGAAATCTTCAGCCAAATGGAGCTTTTTCACAGCAGACATTTTGACTTGTCAAGTGTCCCAGTTACCCGGATTCTCCACTGGGCGTGTCTGTGCTGCGTTCCGGTTTTATTCCGTCCTTCGCCACGCGCCACACGGGGAGCGTCTCGACTAGCAGATTACAGTCTCTACTTTGTACTGTACAGAACAATCGCGTGTTTATTACTAGGGCTGCAACTAACGATTATTTTCATAGTCTATTAATCTGTCGATTATTTTCTCGATTAATCGATTAGTTGTTTGATCTATAAAAATGTCAAAACATGGTGAAAAATGTGGATCAGTGTTTCCCAAAGCCTAAGAGGACGTCCTCAAATGTCTTGTTTTGACCCCAACTCAAATATATTCATTTTACTGTCACAAAGGAGAGAAGAAACTAGAAGATATTCACATTTAACAAGCTGGAATCAGAGAAATCTTTTTTTGTTTTTAACGATTAATCGATTATCAAAATAGTTGGCGATTAATTTAATAGTTGACAACTAATCGATTCATCGATTCATCGTTGCACCTCTATTTATTACGCTAGTATCTACCGTCCACTCAAGGCACTCCTACAGTTAAACTCCATGCCTTCTCTTTTCTGGCGTTGTCCTTAAAAAAAAAAAAAATAAATGTGTGTCTATTGTGTTTTTCCACCTCCAAGATGAATCTCTTGTTTTCCGTGGTGTTGTAGAGGCGACATACCTGTATAGGATATTGGGGGGGGTAAATTGACTGGATGCTCTCGCTGTTTCACTTCCTGGCCGGCTGTCTGAACAGCTCATGTGAAAATAGACCGGGCGCTAGAGCTGGGCAATATACAGTATCGATATTATATCGATATCGTGATATGAGACTAGATATCGTCTTAGATTTTGGATATCGTAATATGGCATAAGTGTTGTCTCTTCCTGGTTTTAAAGGCTGCATTACAGTAAAGTGATGTACTTTTCTGAACTTACCAGACTGTTGTAACTGTTCTATTATTTGCCTTTTCCCACTTAGTCATTATATCCACATTATTGATGATTATTTATCACAAATTATTTATCATTGTGTAAATATTTAGTGAAAGCACCAATAATCAACACTACAATATCGTTGCGGTATCGATATCGAGGTATTTGGTCAAAAATATCGTGATATTTGATTTTCTCCATATCGCCCAGCCCTACCGGGCGCGTATCTTTAGCGGAGCGGAATATCAAGCGTTGACTTGAATGTCCGCGATTGCTCGCGGTGGTTGCGGCGCCTCTGGAACGCATGCGCAGACACGCCCGGTGGAAAATAGGGGTGAGCCCCGACAGTGAGCCAGCATTCACCGTACCAGGACCCTGAAATCGAAGCAGCTGAATGGAATTCAGCCATCATTCATTTTATTTACACCTGTGCTCTTTTCTGCTGCGACACGTCAGAAATGTCTTCGGTGAAAATGACCCCCGTCTGATGCAGATCATGGTTCGTCCTCCCAAGATCTACGGAGTCGTTTCAAACCGATAACGTTGCATTAAGCGTTTTCAGTATTTCTGTGCAATTACTCGAAATTTTAGTCCCGATTTTGGTTCCTAGTGATCATAAAAACGGATTCATAAAAAAAGAAAATGATTATTTTGCACATAACGTTTAGCAAGTAAACTCTTATTTGGCTTATGTTCTGAATGAGGGAAAAATAATTCAAACAGCAAAAGTATGAAGGGAAATTTCACACTTCTAGGTGTTTTCACTGTTGATTTGTTTCACTGTTTTTTAAGATCAATAATTGCAACATCTTTCCAAAAGACAATGAGTAATCATGTTAAATAATCGTGATTTCAATATTGATCAGATTATCGTGATTATGATTTTTTTCTCCATAATTGAGCAGCCCTAATTTAAAGCACTACCACTCTCTACAGGACTAATCATAGCATCAAACCATGCTAGAGAAGGCTCTGCAGTTAAGGCTTAGTTAAAATCCATGCACCAGGGAGGCAAAGCAAATATGTATTTGAAAGAACATTCAGTGATTCTGGATACATTCTTCATCTCAAATTCTACTAACATTTTTTGCATTACGTTTCAGAAAACCCGTTTTTTGTTGCCAATGTGGAGATAAAAAAAAGCTGAAATTAAAGCTTTAGTGCGTAACTTTTTGATATTAATAAACGTCCGTTACATTCAAGCCATTGCCAAATGAGTTGCTCCAAAGCTAACTAAGACTATCAGCTCCACACAACTCTCTCTGTATTTCTCAGTATGACTATGTTCAGAAGATTGTGAGTCAGGAGACTTTCCCGCGCAGAGACTCAAGTGAAGATAGTTACCTCTTCTGAGGAGTCCATGTATTTTTAATCCTCCGTGTCCTCCTTGGCTGCTAGCAACTGCGTGGGGGAGGGGTGGGGGTGGTGTGCGATCACGGAAGGCTTGTATCATGTGGACGTGCCGACAGTTTTGTTGTCATTACTTAGGATTCCTCATGGGGGAGACAAAAACTACGCACTATAGCTTTAAACATGATTTGGATGAAAACACACAGCAAAGAAAGGAATTATTTCTGAAAAAAATAAGTATGATATAAATGCAAGTCAATCCAGTGACATTTAAAGTAAAGATGAAAAGTCAAGTTGTGTCAAGCTAGTTGTTAATTTACATGTTGATTGGTTGAGAAATGATTGAGACGCTGATGAGTGAAGGTGTACATCCAAGTCTACAGTAGAGCTTTATGGAGGTATGTGTTTCCAGTGTAGATAATATGGAAGGTGTTGACTTCTAAAGCCAATAATATATGTAATCTTGGCATCCTATATGACACAAGGGGATACAACCATCATATGTTGTGGGGAACAACAGCAGTTTCAGCCACTTTGCAGACACTTTCATTTCCCCCTCCAATAAAGAAAAGCTAGAGAAGACGAGATTCATTTATAATTGAAATGGATCTAATGAAAAGGGCTCAGCACGAGCTGATTATTTAAAGAGGTTCAGTGGTCACACATCGTGTCATGAATACAACTGAACTGAAATGAAAGACTGACCCAACATTCAAAAAAAAAAAAATCTATATGCAGACAGGCAGCTCCAATCTGTCTTTTATCCATGTCTGAGCCAGAGTCTAACAGCGCTCTACGGTTCAGAAGAAAAAAAAGAAATAATTTTTTATAAGCTATAAAAATGCGACTCACGTCACATATCTTCAAAAGGGAACTTTCGACTCAAATAATGAAAAAGAAGAGCTCAAAACAAACAAGGATGAGGGTAATTTCTGGATAAGCGGAGGCGTTATAGCGATGAGTTTCACCACAAAGCAGAATAAGCAACATAACAGTTGAACAACCATACAAATCCAATCTGACTATTGTTAACAAGGTGCACAGTCAATCAGCTACTTCAGAGTCAGCCTGCTGTTTGAACATACAGCTGCGATGATGCAGAGCGGTTGTTTTTCAACCATTTGTTTTTTTACCACCTGACACCAACATACAAAAACTATTGATGCAAAGTTACACTTGTGTCTAAAATTCATTGTATGCTGTTGCATTAAGACTTCCGTTCATTGTAAGTAGGCGGCCCAAACCAGAAAAAACAGGGGTGTCCACATACTTTTGGCCACATTATGTACTCGCTTAAGGCCTTTACACACTGGGAGCGTTACGAATAAACAACACAAAAATATGAAATCCTCACCTGGGAATATTTATACCGACAGGAAGGGTTCAAAATTATTTTTTTTGTCCACCAGCCAAATGGCTAGTGAATGTTAAAATTTGACCAGACACTCAATAGATTACCATTGTTTTTTTGGCTGGTGAGTGACGCAAATCTACCAGCCACTACCAGCATATCTTACCAGCATTTGGCTGGTGGCTGGTGCTAATTTTGGACCCTGCCGGCAGGTAAACAGTTATGCCATCTAGGACTTTTATTGTGAAAGGTAATTAAAAGAAGTGAATATGATATGCGCTGCCTTTCTCAAGGTTGAAAGCAATAAAAGTTTGTCGCCTCGGGCGGCTCTGTGTTCGGGCTACGTGCCCCCGTGTTGTTGTTTAATGCAACAGAAGCTCGGAAAAATCGACATTGTTTTGAAAAAACGATTATGTGTCGCTTTGTCACCGCGTCATATTTTTGGTCTATGTGAAACAACTCATGACAACAACAAAAAAACTGCGAAAAAATATATTGACGCAAAAAGACAAAAAAAAACGCACCTGGTTTGTAAAGACCTTATTAGACGTGTGTGCCAATCTGCATTTTGGAAAAGGGAAGGAAATGTTTTAAAACAGACACAATCTAAAATACTTGTTCGTACATAAATAGAAGACAAAAAGAATAATATTTGTTGTTCGTTCGTGTTCGACTATAGATCTAATTAGCAGGTAAACAAGCAACATTAATCAAGCGACCTTTCAAACCAAAAGCCTGAGCACAAAGCAGCCAGTTGACTTCTGTTCTGTTGAGATGTCCCCTGCAATTCGTGGCGGTATAAAAACAGCAACGTCTTTGGTGTCTTCCATCCGATTCCTATGTACTGTTATTCCCTTCGGCTCCATTGGAGAAGTGATCACATATATATACTGTATATATATAGTATAAAACTATTATTTTCTACAAACATTTTACATTCACAGTCATTCCTTTACAAGCATCAGCATGAAAAACCTGTGAAGTTCCAGTATAATGCATATTGCAAAGCTGCTATTTTTTTTATAAACTGGTGTCTTCCATCCAAGTGTTCAGTACATATCTGTGGATGGGTCCACTTCATAAACTCCTACAGTGGGGGGGGGGTGTTGGAGTGTGTTTTTTTCAGATAAAACTCTGATAGCTGTAGTTCACCAACCACATCGTCTTCACAAACAACTTAAAGAACCATCAGATGATGGAATGTTGGGGTCCGTTGCACGCACGCACGCTGCTAGGTTTTCACCAGCGGCTGTTCTGAAATGTCCTCTGGTGTTCTCTCTCCTTCGCGGGATTTTTTCCTCTTCTTGTGGCCTGTGGAGTCAACACACGTTGTCAGACAAGGAACAGTTAAATTCAAATTCTGTTATTTTTCAAATTGGAACTTAACCTCGTAATTGTGTCTCTTCTGGCTATGGGTCATGCTAACTTTCCACCTCCGTCGTAAAGATTCGGAAAAACAGACTGGCTACATTTCCGTTGCAACGTTTTGGTTTAAAAAACGAATACCTTTTGCTACGTTTACGCCTCTCATTCACGATGCTCTGGCGTGTCAGAGCCTCTAAACCGGAGAAATAAAAAAAAAAAAAATAAAAAAACATCTGACCACGTTTTGGTGTGGAGTCTCCGGGGTTGTGTTGCCGTCGCAGCGGCCGCAAATGGAGACACCAACACTGACGCCAATGTTTCGCCGCCTGATTAGGTGATGACGTCTCGATCTCTGAGACTAAGCTACTAACGTTACCATGGCAACTACCAGCAACGAGCGGAGTATATATGCTGCCCGGTATACGAGAATGTTGATTAGATATGCGGTTTGGACGTGTTAGTTTAAACAGAGATTAGTTCTTCTACTGAAGCTAAAATAACTTGGGTGTACGGAGATCGCTTTTGGCTCAAAACTCCGCTTTAAAGTGCTCATATTCTGCTTTTTGGCTTTTTCCCTTTCCTTTATTGTGTTATATATCTTTTTTTTGTGCACGTTATAGGTTTACAAAGTGAAAAAGCCCAAAGTCCACCCCAAAGGGACTTACCATCTCCAACAGTAAACACTGTTCACAAACTGCTCCAAACAGCTCTATTGTAGTCCAGCCTTTACTTCAGAGACAAACGTGGTCACTTTGTAACACATGTTATAATGCTCGCCTAGCTGCTAGCGTGGCACGCTCTCATACTCTGCTTCTGACTGGCTAGTAGTCCTTACCTAGGTACTGTCAGGGCACGACCGCATACTCTGCTTCTGACTGGCTAGTAGTCCTTACCTAGGTACTGAGCATGTGCGACTCCCAACAAAGATGGAACAGAAGTGAGATGCCTCACTCTGTAGCTAAAACAGAGAGCTCAACACACAGGGTGAAAAGAGGAGCTGCAGCAATGTGCAGTACAACAAATATATGGTGTTTTTTTTTTTAATTAAACCATGAAAACATATTCTGGTACAACCTCTAAATACATTTATGAACCTGAAAATGAGCATAATATGAGCACTTTAAAACTAAAAGGCAGCAATGTAAATGTAGCCTTTGGCATGTGCAGATATATGCAGCTAGCTTGGTTTGCTGGCTGCAGTTAGCTACAATAGCTAATCCAAGGGGCTAATTTCTGTTTACTTTCGGATGTTGAACCCCTCGACTATCGGTCTGACGCCTGTTTAGTGTCTGACAACGACGGCCAATATTTCAGGTGATTCTGGCGTAGCCAGCAGATATCTGTATAACGGATATCTGGGCCAAGACTTCCTCCTCCGTACGCCGGTCATTGTTCCGAGTCCAATTAGCAACTTGAGACCCAAGGATGGAGTTGGAGTAGAGAGAGAACGTCTCTTAAAAGATATCTGCATTGGGTCTTGTTTATCTCTGTATGTAGTTTATCGCTTACAAGCTATAAGAAAAAGAAATAGAGCCCTGTACGAAACTTCATGAGAATACAAAGTAGGAAAGTCCAAATCACTAATGTATGTTTAAGAAAGAGGTGTGTGTGTGTGTGTGTGTGTGTGTGTGTGTGTGTGTGTGTGTGTGTGTTAATCAAAGCAGGGAGAGAGAGAGAGAGAGAGAAAGGCATAGAAAAGGTTTTGTAAGACTGACTGAGTTTGAGCAGGAGTTTCTTGCCCAGTGTGTCCTCTGAGCCACTCAGGGACAGGCTGCTGATGAAAGGGGACGTGTCCGTTTCTATGGGAACAGAGGCCATGTCTGAGAGAGGGAAGAGAGACGTAGTCATGCCTCTTTCAATGATGAATAGTTTTTGGTCTCCGTCGGAGGACACATTTAAAGTCCTGTGTGACTCTTCAGATAAGTTTGTGTGTAAGTGTGAAACCAAAGACGACGTGTCAACTGACAGCTCTGGAAACTTTTAAAGCTGGCCAAGACAAGGTTTTCTCACGGCAGTAAGCATGATCGGTCCACGTACTGTAGAGTCAATAAGTCTGTGTTACCATATTTGACAGAAATCTATACATTTTCCTGTTATTTCTGACAACTTGATAAACAAAATGTGTATATTGTGCTTGAGGAAATAAAACCCCAATTAACAAAGCTGGTTAATGTGGCTCGGGAAAGGGAAGTTTGGGGTCCCCTGCTGGAGCTGCTACCCCCGCGACCCGTTACCGGATAAGCGGAAGAAGATGAAAATAATAACCAAATCACCAAAAAAAAATCACCAAATCATTAGTGCTGTCAAACGATTAAAATATTTAATCGCGATTAATCACATTAATGTCATAGTTAACTCGCAATTAATCGCACATTTGTATCTATTCTAAATGTCCCTAGATTTCTTTTTGTCCCATTATTTTTTCTCATTTTAATGCTCTTATCAACATGCAAAAGTGGATCGGCTTGCTTTGTACTTTTGTCGCCTGGCTTTGACGAGGGGGCGGAGAATTGGCATCAGCTGTGTGCTTGGCCATCAGCTGTGTGCTTGGCCATCAGCTGTGTGCTCGGCCATCAGCTGTGTGCTCGGCCATCAGCTGTGTGCTCGGCCATCAGCTGTGTGCTCGGCCATCAAGTGGTATTTCAGACTGGACGTGCTGCGATGAGAGCTCAGTTCACAACGACAACACACACAGATCACTTTGGTCTTGTCAATGGAACCATTTGGCAACTTTTTAATAGTAAACTTTCCATTCAGAATCTTATTGGCATCCATTTCGTCATCCCCTCAAAACGTAACGTTAGCCTACTACTCTTCGGCCGGCTCGCAAGCCCAAACAAGTGTGTGCGGCGTGCCTGTTGTTATGTTTCCGGTCTAGCTAGATCCGGTGTGGTGTTGTAGTTTTTCTAACGTTACTAGTTGTTGCAACAGCATGTGAAAAAAACTACAAAGTTTGCTAGGCCAAAAAGAACGTTAATCTCGCGATAAAAAAATTGACGCCGTTAAAATGGGTTTGCGTCAACGCCGCTAATAACGCGTTTAACTGACAGCACTAAAAATAATATATGTAAATAAATCACCAAATCGCTATTTTCATTCTCAATACTTGTCATTTTGGTGCTGGTGATTTTTCTTTGGGGTTGGCTAAAACCTCTAAAATTCCTCTATGCAGGAAAAACCCTTAAAATGGCGTTAGAGTCTTTCCGACCAGTCAGATTGCACGTCTAAACATAGCAGTTAACAGTAAGAGCTCGTACCAGTGTGCGCGTCGGCCTCAGATCTGTCCTCCCTGATGTACGGGATCTCATCCATCCTGAGAAACACTGAATCGCTGGGACTCTTCTGGCCGTCAGACTTGCTGCCTGCAGCAGATACACATAAACACACGCACGCATCAAAATATACATGAGGCCTTTCTAGTGGTGTAGTCTAATGTATTGTAGTGGGTATACTGTACCACTTTTTTTTTCCCCTGGCTCAGAATGGGCCTTTTGGGGACCCCACACATATTAAAGTGTGGGGTCTGGGTGTCCTCCTGTTATTTTGAGCGTCAAAGACTAATTTCTTGCATTCTGATACACTTTTTATGCACCAATTTATGGTGGGAATACCTTTATTTATCCTATGAGAAGGAAAACAGATGACATCAAAATTATATCAAAAATATAATGGAATATAAAGCAGTAAGGGGGCTTTCACATCAGGGACCTAAGCCTGGATCCCAAAAGTTGACCCCAAAGCAACGAGGACAAAATAAAATAGGCTACTTATATTTGTCTTAAATGTGCGGTGAAGGGAGGATGCTGGCGTTAGTGTAGGCGGAGCATTTGGGCCCGGTCGCTACGCACACACTACGCACATGCGCTCAGCGAGGAGCGGGTCGATGAAAGATGAGAAAAGTCAAACTGCATGTTCAGCAGTGTTAGTTTAGTTTGCTGTCACATTACTCAACCACGTATTTGTGAATAAAAAAATGATGTTGTTGCGTATCATTGCACATTCTTAAGTGGGAATATGGAAATCCTGGAGATTTCTTAGTGGGTATACTGCGTATACCTGCGTATCACGTAGACTACACCTCTGGGCCTCACCTCTCCTTTCTGTAATTAAAAACCCAAGTTGACAGCCAACAAAAGTCTAATACTCCAACTGCTTCTCATAGGGATCCGCTAACGAGCACAAACAAAAAGACTGAGAATCTGCAGCCTCGTGTATTTTCCTTATTTTCATCTCATTTATATTCAGTCATTTCTCTGTCTGTCTGTCAGTCTGTTTATCTCTCCTCAGACTCTGCCTCACACTGCTTTTTGAAAACATCTCTTTGCAATTTGGATGAGGTTATTAAACTCTGTTCATTGTGAATATTTTGCCCTAATGAATTCAGAGAAACTCATTGGAGGGAGCCATCATTGTTTGTCTGCCTCTGCTGGCTCACATCATCTCTTATTTATTTCGGTCTGAACTGTGAACCTGCTCCAGGACTGTCTCAGGAGTCGGGGACACTTACGGACGATGCGGTTCTTCTGGTTCAGCAGCGAGGTGCTGTGCGGGACGCTGGACTGCTGTCCTCGGGTTCGTGCCGAGCTGGGCCGGCCGTGCTCCCTGCGTGGGGGCATGAGGGTGGTGGTGGTGGTGCTGCTGCTGCTGCTGCTGCTGCTGTGCCCCGGGGGCATCAGCGTGGCGCCGTGCTCCGCGGCCGGGGCCTCCGGGGTCGGGGTGTTGCCTTCTGCCAGACGGCCGTCTGCATCCGGCGTCAGAGGAGAGTGGTCCATCCGGGTGGCTGTCACAGCGTTCTGGTAGTGGCTCCGGGTGATCTGACAGACGGGAGCAGAGGATTATGGGTAGTGTTAAGGGTTGGAAGGATGCTATTTTACAGCGGCTCCGTGCAGAGCTTAGCGCCGCCCATGACGGTTGTTTTCGCAGCAGACATGTTGACATGTCATAGTAGGAAAAGCACAGCTGAAATTGATAACCTTAACGATGGCTCAATTCCATCAAGTGTCCCAGTAAGCTATTTCAGTGAGTCAGCATGCACAATACCAGGACCTCTCCTAAGTGGAATGCAGCCATCATTAATGGTTTTGAATACACCTGTACTTTTCCTACTATGACATGTCAACATGTCTGCCGTGAAAAAGGTATATAGACCAGAGCACATTTTTCTTCCATCCCGGAATGCTATGTTAACTAGCCAGACGCTCCTCCGCTTTGCAGCGTGTGGATAGTAAAGGCGAGACTAGGCAGAGCCTTAAAGGACAATTCCGGCACAAAATGAACCTAGGGGTTAATAACACGTGTACCGAGTCGACTGTTCTCTGCGATATGCTTTCATGCTAATCGAATGTGACCAGTTTAAGCGCAAACCGCTAATTAGCTTATAACGCTAGTCGTCGGGGCACGCAAAAGTAAAAAGAAATCGCTATTTCTATACCACTAACAAGGCTCAAAATAGCACCACACTTCCACGGTAGCATAATGAGGGTCCCTACATGTAAACCAAAGCATTGTACAGACAGTTTATTAAAAAGATAGTTTATAAAGACAGTACCGTTCACGTATACAGGCAGGCGCCATCTTGGGAATGCTATGTTACTGCTTACTGGTTGCACGGCGTTCATCGTTCGACTTGGTCGTGACTGTTTTCCCAAGATGGCACATGCCTGTATAGGACAGGACAGCTGAAGAAATGAAAGGGGAGAGAGAAGGGGGAATGACATGTAGCAAAGGGCCGCAGGTCGGAGTCGAAACCGGGCCCGCTGCGTCGAGGAGTAAACCTCCTCTATATATGGGCGCCTGCCCTACCAACTGAGCTATCCGGGCGCCCATAAACTATCTTTTTAATAAACTGTCTGTACACTTACAAAGTTCTCAATGCTTTGGTTTACATGTAGGGACCCTCATTATGCTACCATGGACGTGTGGTGCTATTTTGAGCCTTGTTAGTGATATAGAAATAGCGATTTCTTTTTACTTTTGCGTGCCCCGACGACTAGCGTTATAAGCTAATTAGCGGTTTGCGCTAAAACTGGTCACATTCGATTAGCATGAAAACATATCCCAGAGAATGGTCGACTCGGTACACGTGTTATTAACCCCTAGGTTCATTTTGCGCCGGATTTGTCCTTTAAGTCTGATAAATGGTTCTGCGGAGGCTCCACGCAGAGCTTTCGCTGTAGCCTACGTAAGTGGCCTGAAGTTTATACTTGTGCGTTGGTGTCTGTGTCGTAGCGTATCTCTTTAAGAGAATAGCAGGGCCGGCATGTGTGTGTGCACGCTAGGGGAGTGTATACTGTATGACAAAAGGCCGAAATTGAAAACGCAGTGTTCCCTGAGGTGGTGCGACATTCAGGTGTTACCTTGATGATCTGCAGTTGTGTGAGCTGTCTGACAGAGTAGTCTGGCAGGTAGACGTTCCCCCCACCGTTCAGTTGGCTCATGCTGCCTCCGTACAGCATGGACTCAGAGCGGTCCAAACCACTGCTGCGAGAGGGGGATCTGTGGACTGCAGGAGACCAAGAAACCAATCAATCTTTTATGAAGCACTTTCACAGAAACGGATGAGACTCGATCAAATCACGAGGGAGCTCAGAGCGTCGTTTTTCATTTTCCCCTTCTTGATATGAGGCGGGCTCAGCCATTGTAGCTGAAAGCTTCCATTCATTCAGTCACTTCGCTGCTGTGAATGCTGCATTCATATTCTGGCAGTTGACTCGGAAACGTTGACATATTTTAAGCTGTTCAGAGAAATGTAAATGCCGTGGCCAAAGATTTGTGGAGCGTTTGAGTGCTGCTGATCAGGTTCTTCACTCCAAGTTAAGTGCACATTCACAAGCAATGATTTATTTTTGACAAAATGTAGATTCTTTCAGTTTTCTGATTTTAAGATTGTTTCATTTCTTCTGTTTCCTTGGTAAATACATCCAGTGTGTAGGCCTATCTGTGCATGTGTATATATATAATAGTAGCTTTTACAATATGTATTTGTGTTTTTTTAATTCTATACTCGTGAGAGCCACTATGAGCTTAAAAAACAACAACAACAAAATTAGGATTTAAGTTTTCAGTTTAGTGTGAGGATTGAAATCTGGAATAGTTTCTTGTACTGTATTCAGGTTAAGTTCGACGTGTACTTAGACATACAGGTGAAGAGGAAGGATGGATGTTAGGAAGCAGTTTTTCTAATAAGAATATAAACACAACAGTGTGTGTGTGTGTGTGTGTGTGTGCGTGTGCTTCTACCTGCTGGCATGATGGAAGGAACCCCAAAGTAAGAGAAAGCTCCATTCTCAAACTTCAGCGCCTCCTTACCAAACTCCACCTCAACTCGACCCTGAAGGAACACAGAAACACGGCGTGAGCCGACCAGCTTCTGTCCGTCTACTTGCAGTATTTCTTGCAGTATTAAAAGCTGGTATACCTGCAGGACCAGGACGAAGTAGTCCACGGGTTTGTTGCGCTGGAACAGGAAGTGCTGCGACGCTCGCTTGTTCTTCTCGTCGAAGTTGAGTTCCTGAACCACGCTGGGGTGTTTGATCAGCCTCAGCAGGATCTTCTCTGAGATGTGAGCGGGTTTGAAGGGCTCCACCTCTGACAGAGGGAGGAGAGAAAAGATGACAACATTTTCTCATGGCCCAATCAGGAGGACTGGCCATCCCACTCAGGACTCTGGCTGATATTCATATTAAAAAATGGGCATGACCAGGATGTAGGGTTGCCAACTTTGTCGCTGAATTAAGGGACAAAAGGTCGCCTGCCACAGCAGTGTGGGTACGGTTATGTGTGAATGTACAGTGTATTGTTTTAAGCCATTTGTCATAATGATAACTTAGATCTCTTAATTTAATATTAATACATAGGCTAACTCTCATGCCTACTGCAACATACAGTAGGTTTAATAATAGTTTGTTAATGTGTGCATTTCTTTGGAAGCATGTTGGGTCAAGTCATTCTTATCTCCATGGCCAAATGAAAATTCCCTTCGACAAAGTACAGAAGGCTTCCGTTGAGTCAACGCTGAAGGGCTTTACCCACTTCTTTTTTTTTACGTCCCATGGTTTATTGTAGTTGCACAGCCTTTTCTTTTTTAAACGGTCTCCCTGTCTCAACCTGAAATGCTGAATCCTTTTCTGTTTTTAAATTTAGACCCATCTTTAAAGCCCATCTTTTTCATTCACATAGTTTTTGCTTGTTTTCATGTAGAATCCCCAAACAGCAAGAGATATGAAGCGTGGATTTGTTTTTCAGGTCTTGTAGGATGTAAACTAGACTTGTGAGGATGCATCAGCCATGTGGGACCATCACTTTTCCCATTTTTCAATTCTTTAACTCTCTTAAATCCCATTAAACTCAGGCCTTGCGCTTTACCTTAACTTAATCCTATTCTAAACCAAAGGCCCAACATTCTCTGTCCCTTAAAAAACTGAGCCTGGAGGAAGTATCCTGAGTTTGGATGATATCCCTCGTCTCTCCTTCCCTGTGAGGATGTTTGTTTGTTCCACAGTGTAGAGATACAAGAACACAGACACGCAGCAGCGAGCTGATTGGCTGTTACCTGTGGACAGGAAGCGGTGTGTTGCCAGGAGAAGCTGAGGAGAGATATTGACTTTCATCTCGTTCTCTGACAGTTTGAAGATGGAGAAGTCCTGCTGCTTCCGCTCGTGGTGAGAAACGCGGCGCTTCGTACGATTATCAGCTGATCGGGCAGACACACACCGACACACAGAATGAGTAAATCACACAGCTCTTAATGCACCCGTGTCAAACTTAAGGCCCGCGGGCCAAATCCGGCCCCCATATCAATTTAGGTGCACAATAAATTTTGGCCCGTCTAGTTTTGTCACTTTTTACAAAGTTTTTGGAGCTTTTTTCAACGGTTTTGACGCATTTTTGCAGCTTTTTTCTGTGCTTTTTTCCAATGTTTTTGGCATTTTCTTTGACATTTTTGTCGACCAAACTGTAGGTGAGAAGACTATATGAGACATGCAATAATACAGTAAAAAAAATTTGACTTTTTCGATGACATAAAAGCAATAAACTCTACATGTCTGGCCCTTGATATGATTCTTATTTTCCAGTGTGGCCCTTAGGGAAGTTGAGTTTGACACCCCTGTCTTAATGCATGCGATAACATTCATATTTTGAGTGAGTGCGTGTCTGTGCGCATGCATACATACTGTAGAGGTCCGTCTCGTCGAGGATCTCGGACTTGATGATTTCCTCGATGACGTCCTCCAGGGTGACGATGCCCATCACCTCGTAGAAAGGGTCGCCCTCGCCCTCGTTGTTCACCCGCTGCACGATGGCCAGGTGGGACTTCCCTGGACGAAAAGGTCGACTCAGTCATCACTTTTAATCCAGATTGCATTTAGATAATACTTTACAGGGCAACGTATACAGTACTTAATCAGTATTTATGAGGAACGCATTACAAACAAAGCTGAGAAAGTTAGTAGTGGCCCCTCCCATACACAGCGAATTTGAACTTCTACCCTCAGGGAGGCGTTTCAGAGTACCAACAGCATTTAGAAACATCTTTAAGAAATCCTTCATCCCCAATGCTGTGAAGATGCTAAATAACGCTGGGAACAGTACTTAAGAATGGATGTAGGCCGAGGCCGACTTCCGGGCTGCAGGTTTTATGCACAGCAAACATTTTTAGTAGGCTATATTTATCTATTTATTTACTTATTTTACTTTTTGTAAATGTAACCTTTGTAAAGTCACTTTTTATGAAATGTATTGTCTGTTTTGTCCGTCTTGGCTATGTACTGTTTGTAATGTCCTATCTCTCTTGTATTCTTGTATTCTTGGTGAAACCGAAGAACATTTTTCACATCTGTGGACAATGAAGTTTTTCGTATTCGTATTCGCAAAACATTTGGACAAAGCAAAATGCAACTGCAGTGTTTTCTTGTTTGTTGAAGACTTAGGTGCACGTATTTGGCGGGGGGTGTAGGGGTCCTCCCTCAAGAATCTTTTTTAATTTTTTCATCTTAAAAAAAAAATGCAATTTCACAACATTTTGGACCTTTTTCAATTTCCATTTTTCAAAACCATTATTTGGTCTCTAAAACTAGAGCAGATAATAAATATAACGCTCAAAGAGCTTAAAGACTAAACTTGCTAAAGACGTCCACTGGGGACCGACTACAATCATTAGATCTGAGAAAAGTCCTTTAGTTTGTTTTGATGCATTGATTTTACATTTATTTGGCTTAGATGCTAACCAACACGGCTTGGGTGCTGCACCTAACCCTTATCAGAATCAGATTTATTGGCCAAGTATACTTACATACATGAGGAATTTGAGTTTGGTAGGTGTTAACTCTCTATACATTCAACAATAGACATGTTGTAGTAACATACTGTATGATAGAGACAACAATATACATATAGGCACATATCAACATAATATACAAAAATACAAATAAGACATAATATCAAGACAAGTACACATGGAGTGGGATGTAAAGTGCAAAAAGTAATAGGGAAAAGTAGTGTGCAAGATGCATATTGGAATGACAAGTATGTAATGTGTAGAGAAGTGGGTCTGGTTATTTTTGTGCGCAGGGATCTGTAGCGCCTGCCAGAGGGGAGGAGGTTATAATGGTAGGGAAAACCCTATACTGTCAGTAAAACATCAGAAACAAAAACAAAGCTATGACACGGGGGGGAAAGTGATATATTATGTGTCAGCATAACAGGAAACTAGCCAGATCTGATTATCATTAGTGGTGTCCCAAACTAAATTTCAATCTCAGTTTTGAGTCCACTGAGGTAACCTTTTAATCCCAAACCAATAAATCTGAGATTCCTGATTGGAAGGCCGACCAGCCTACGTTCGCTGTCTTAAACACGATCATCACAGTGGGACAACAAGCCACTTTAAAAAGTTGAACTGAAATGTTTCAATTTGACTGACAAGGAGCAAACATTTTACCCTTGGCTCCGCCCTCCTACGTACTTCCACTCAATTTTCATTTTCCTTCAGTACTACATCTGGGTTTGCGGTATATTCTTGGGCTTTCTTCGGCCAAATCTTTACCGGTCCAATCAGGGAACAGAGGAAGTGGCTGAGAACAATGACGTTGAGGTTGTGCGCTAATTTGGGTTGTAGTTCTGTAATGACGGTGGAGAAAGATGTGAGCGAAGCCATTTGGTCCATTGTGGCAACGCTGCCGAATATCCAGAAGTTAAAGCCCGAGCAAGAACATTCTTTGCTGAGTTTTGTTGGTGGCCATGATGTTGTGGCCCTCCTCCCCACGGGGTTCGGGAACAGTTTGATTTTCCAGCTCGCGCCGTTAGTGGTGAAGGAGTTGGCTAAGGCCAACGCTAGTGATGCTAAGCTGACGTCACGACCAAACGTTAGCGATTGGTTATGGCAGATCCAGAGTAGCTCTGGGCAGATCCAATAGTTTTAAACTTCAACAGAGTACCCGCCTTCAAGGAAGTTAACTTGTCAATGGAGAGTGGCCAGACTCTCTGGACAAATGAAATGTACCAGAGTCTGGTAGGACCAGGCTACAAAAATTTGGGATTTATTCAGTTCTTCAGAAATTTAAAAAAAACATCAGTAAATTAAAATGTGCTGTAAATAGCTGCTGTAAAGTCTTTTGCTGAAGGTACTGATGTCTTGGCAGTAGTAAATGGTTAGTAAATCTAGGTAATTATCTCAGAAATAAATCACTGAACAAGATGTGTTTCCTGTGATTCAGGAGATGAGATAATATTGTCAAATAAATTTGATTTTGGCTAGGTCCGAAATTCCATACTAACATGCTATTATTTAGTTCCCTTAAACGGTATGTGAGATTTTTTAATATGTCCGAAATCTTAGAATGTAACCAATAGTGCGCGAATTGCATACTATTTCCGGTGAAATATTACATTATGCAAACACTGGACACTACACCGGCATAAGTATCCCACAATGCAATGCGGTAGTAACGACAACGTTTGAAGCAGACAAACGGACAGTAACCAAGGAGCTCTGTAACGTCAAAAACGCTTTACATTTCTACATATAAAAATCTGGGATTTTGTCACCTGTGACAAAATCGGTCTAGTTGCTTTCCTTTTTCAGTAATCTAAGCATTATCTGGCGATGCCGCTATAGCGGGGGTCGGCAGGGGTTCTCTTGGTTACGCGCCTCCAAAGGCAAGGAGGCTCTCAGGAAGTGACGTTAAAAGCTTAGTGCGTCCGCAAAGATACACACTACTGTTTTTTTACACAAAAGTACGTAGAACGATAGTATACATATTGACTGTGTGGTGCAGAGTATGCGATTTTGGACACAACCTTTGTACTTTATATTTGTATTCCGGATTAGATTTGAGTAGTGCCGTCTCTTCTTGCATGCTGAACTCACACTGAGTGGGAGCTCTGCAGCCTGATGTTCAGCAAGTGGAGCAGAAGGAGCTGAATGCAGTGGGTGTAACAGCGAGGGAGGATTCAATACAAAAACACAAGAACGCAATCCATCACATGGACACACTCTCCAGGGTCTGCTGTGCCTCTGCTGTGTTTCCAGGAGGATGAGTGTGTGGAGGTTTCTGGAGGTAAAATCTTGGGGCGTTTCCAAAGACAAATGGAGTAATTAATAATCTGTGCACTGCTGGGGGAAAAACTTGTTCCGCAGAAGGAAATAAAACATAAAAGGCAGGCAGGTTCTTAAATGGGATTCAATTTAATTAATTTAAACGAAGCGGAAAGAACAAGAAGAAAGGGTTGTGTGTGTGTGTGTGTAGCTAACAAGACACTGCACTGCAGACAGCAGCAGGTTGTGTGTTACGTCACTCATCCATCCCTCCGTTACATAATTCACAAGTTCACTGTCAGACAGACACACGCACTCCCTGAACAAACACAAACACACACACATACACAGACCGAAAACAGAGTGAATCCTTGTTTGTAGCTCCTCCTCAACCGGCTGGCTCCAAATCAACTTCCTCACTCATGACATTCTCTCTCTGCTTCTGCACTCATGCCTGCCAAATACTACCGAACACACACACACACACACACACACACACACACACACACAATCAATTCTGGCAGAGCTGCATTCAGCTAAATAGGTCAGCCTTACATACAAAATAGCTTGGAAGAGGAGAGAGTATTTTCAGTCAGTCTTATATGTTCTTTCTCTCCGTGTCCTGCAGATTTTTCTTATTTGTTTCTGCATTTTCCTTCTAGTATTTCTTTGACCTCCCAACCTTGTTTAATTTCCTTGATTTCCTCTTAAAGGGACGGTTCAGATTTGTTGTTATTTTAAAGGGTTAGTTCAGATTCACCAAAGTTGCACAATAACACTAACAAACTAACCGATTGAGGCAGCGGTAGACTAGTAACTCCCGTGTTCTGTGAGGTAAAAGGAGTCTGGTGGCTTTGAAGATAGCATCGATGGTTGATATTATTTCAGAATGGAGCTTTACAAGAGCTTAGTCAGAGAGGCTAATTTATACAGAACTCCCTCTAAGGAATGCATCCTTTGTTCCTGTCCGTTCATGCTGTGTCCCATGTGAGGAACCACCTCTTTCAGATGGCAAGACCTGCAAATTGGCCTTCAGAAGGCTAGTAGGTAGTCTATATCCACAACGTTTGGCCTTCAGAAGGCTAGTAGGTAGTCTATATCCACAACGTTCCATGTTCAGCAAATTCACTTTATCAAGTGTCATTGCAGGGTCCCATGTCCAAAACCTAACACATGACCAGAGAGCAGTAGATTTAGATTAATTTGAAAGTGATTTTGTTCAGCTGATCAGGATAAGGGCTGATCAGCTGAAACGTACTGTGAAAATATAATGAATACAGAGAACAGATGGCAGGGAGACAAACTGTAAATACAGCACACTGAATATTTTATACTCTGCCTCCTGGGACACGGTACAGTAACAAGGACAGAGAGAGAGGGGGGAAAGGATTTAGAGGGAGAAAATAAAGGACTGGGGGTGGAAATGGCCGTAAAAGGGCAGTAGTGTCTCATGTAAATCAATCAGTGTCAACAGAGGAACAGGATAAATAAAGTCCCACCGGAGGGTTTGATTTAACGTCATTATTGGCACAACAGTGATGCAATTATATAACAACAGTTACCAACAAAATAAAAGTTATAATATGTTGTATTCATATTGTGGGGCATTTTGCTCTCAAAATCAAAAAGCAACAGAGGATTTCTAGGCCCTCCCTGTCAGCAAGCCAACTTAAGCTAACATTAGCTTTGAAGAGACCGTGGGATTTCCCAAACTGAAAAAATACCGCACATACCGTATAAACGCCAAACTGCTTTGCTAGTTCAATCATGTTGTAACTAAGAAATCTGCTGAAAAAATATTTTTTTGGATGGATAGGTTTAGCTACTATAATGTTAATGTTGTCCGCGAACTTCAAACAACAGAGACAAGTTCTTGTCCCCGTTTAACGTTAGCCAAACAGTCAATTAAAGGGCAATTACCAATTTTTTCAACCTGGACCCTATTTTCCTATGTATTTGTGTCTAAGTGACTGATGGGAACAACAATCTTTGACACTGGTCCAGTATTAAGTGAGATCGCTGCAGTCAGCAGCGGAGAAACAAGCTACAATGTGAGTTAATAGGGCAATTGTCCAGCTTGTATTTACCTTCACAAAAGTGCTCGTTTTGCCGCTGACAGGCTCAGCTTAATATTCTAAGGGTCTGACAACATTATGGAAAGGATTTCTAAGGAGGTCGACCTTTCTGTTAAAGATTAAGATCCTTTTTTTTTAAACATAAAGACATCCACGAAATTGCGTTCGCTAACGCCACCAGACTCCATGTAAATATACAGTAATTTTAGCGTCGTAAAATACACTTCATTCAAAGTCGACAGAAACAAAATAAAACTAAGAACCATTTTTCCAACCCTCACAGCTCTAGTTTTGGTTGAAATAAACAAAGTTTACCGATTTACATGTGAAAATATGTTGGCTCTATACACGCTAAAAGTATTGCTTTTTAAATGGAATCTGGTGGGTTTAGAGCTAGCGACTTCAGAGCTGTTTCTGGTTAAACAGAAAGGTCTCAAAGAGGTTTTTAAAGGTCTATCTCTGAAGGGATCCTTTCCATAATGTTGTCAGACGCTTAGAATATTAATCTGAACCTGTCAGCGGCAAAACGAGCACTTCTGTGAAGGTAAATACAAGCTGGACAATTGTCCTATTAACTTACATTGTAGCTTGTTTCTCCGCTGCCAACTGCAGCGATCTCGCTTAATACTGGACCAATGTCAAAGATTGTTGTTCCCATCAGTCACTACGTCCGCCAAATTTAGCTATAGCAGCTATTCTTTCCATAGCGACGTGCCACCGGCACAGCTAAACTATACTATACTCGTTTAACCCAATGAATCATTTTTATATAATTATGTCAGAGTTTTTTGTGTGTCCCACTATTTTCTTTTAAATTATTTTCATTAATATAAATCTTCCAAAAAAATGTTTTTTTTAATTCAACCCTGTAATGTTGACATGGAAATGGAGAAGTCATATTTAAAGTGATAAGCCTGGTGTGCTCTGGGCGTACTATCATTTTGATTTGAGCACGTTCCAAATGTCTAGTCGACCAATCAGATTGCCTGGTCGGATCTACTTGTTGTATAATACAACATCTCCCCTTTATAAAGGATAATAGCAAATCATAATTTGATTTTTTTTAAATGAAAATATATCACGTAGGCTATTTGTCTTATTTTGTCAATATTTACTACAGCTGGTATCTTGTTTAGACTCTGAGATGGAAACATATTTGCTGGCTATTCTTCTTCGGAAACTTTCTCAGGCGAACAGAAAGTTTTGAGGTTTGACCACAAATTAAAGTCAGAGCTCTTACTTGGCCACACAGACTTTTCTTATCTTCATTTAGAAGCTAGTGTTGTTCTCGTGGTCTGTTTTGGCATCATCGTTGAAAGACAAACTTCTCTCGTTTTCTGGCAGAGGCATGCAGACTCTCGTCCAGGATGTGTGTGTAAAATGTTCACCGTTCAGCCTTCCATCTGTCTAACCTACTTCCCCTGGCACTGGCAAGGCTTTTCGTACCTGCATTGTTCACAGCGGGAGGAGGTGTTACTTGGCCGGTTCCATCTGCGCCAGACACGTTGCTTAGCATTCAGGCCAAAAGAAATCAGACCGGCAGAGTCTCTGCTACACCTCTGCAGTGTCTTTAAATGTGTTGAAATTAGTGTTTATTCTAACTCTTGGCAGGCAAAGGTGTGCCTTATCTTCCAGACACTGCTTCGTCCATGCAACTCTTCTAATATACTGCAGCTAATAAGCTCTCACTGCAATAATGGCATTGATAGTGTTGCTTTTTAGATTTCTAGGGTACAGACTTTATTTCAATTTGAAACTATAATCTGCTTCACGCCGAAAAATACTAATGTTAATGCAGCTGAAACAATGGTTGTATGTAACATAGAGTTATAACAAAAGTTGTCTTTACCTTTTGTGTAGGACCATTTTATTATAGCTGAAAACAGGTGATTCATAGAGATTTGGACATTTAAGCTTGCAAATATGAATATTAATGTGTTAACTTTCTATGCGTTCAAACTACAGCCAAGATAGTAGTTGCCTTGTTTCAAACATTTTCTTACTGTGACATACAGTATGAAATGCCTTTAGCTCCGCCAGTCCTGTTATCTACTCCACAACACTCTGAACACTGAGCAGTGGCTTCACAAGTCGGCTCAGTCAACCTGAATAAAATCTTAAGTAGCCACCGGGCTCATTGAGCAAAGCACATGGATTACAATAGGGGTCTTCAACAGGCCTTTCAGTGACCAACTATTATGCTACCAATCCCAAACTGTCCCTAAAATGTATTTGAAAGTAATGAATACTAAAAAGCACGTATTCTTTCAGACAGTGTTGCCAACTTGGCGACTTTCTCAGTAGACTTAGCAACTTTTCAGACCTTCTCAGCGACTTTGTTTCTATAAAGCGACTAGCAACAGATTTAGCGACTTCAGACCATCAGGGGAAAAGCAAGATATATTAAATTGTAATTCATTTCCATGCATGCTGCTCAGAGTAATCACAGTCCACGGCTCTTCTGCCAACAGTACAGGGCCTTTCTCTCCATCTCCTCTAGCGCCGGGAGCAGCCGGCAGTCAGCCGACACAACCACCAAGCTTTATGCAAATGATACCTGATGATGTCACCAATATGCAAATGAGCGAATGGCGTCATTTAGCGACTTTTAGCGACTTCTGGAGCGAGTGCTAGCTCCTTTCATTAGAAAAGAGTTGGAAAAACTGGCACCAGACTGGGAAAGTCGCCCCAGACACCAGACACCATAAAGCTCCACGGAGAGCTTTCGCCGTAGCCTACGTAAGTGGCCTGAAGTTTATACTTGCGCGTTGGTGTGTGCGTCGATCTAATAGCAGGGCCGGCATTTGTGTGTGTGTGGTGCGGTGTGGTAGAGCGAGTGAGAGAGTGACGGCGATTAGCTTCGGAGGGAGTAGCGACTCTAGTCATAGTGGGAGAAACAAAGTGTCTCATCTGTGCTTAACCCTGTTCGGCCGAGCGACGTGCTTCGCCGCGACATGTAGTTGCATTGTTCGAGAGGTACTACGACGTAGGGTCCGACGTAGGGTCTGTGTCTCCATGTACCTAGGTACGTAGCCACGGCTTAGATTTTACGCAGAAGCATTAATCGCGCTTAACTCTGGCATACTGAGAAATGCAGAGAGCTTTCCCTGGCAGTGATCGGCTTAATCGGCGGTGTGAACTTGTTTGGCAAGGGCGTGAATGTAACGCTACACAGACGTTTGCACATAGATATAAAATATTGTTTTATTTCGATGTGTTTGCACTTATTTGTGTGTTTTTTTTCCGTCCAGAGTTCTCAGTGGCAGCATCCTGCTGCAGGGGTCCCATTCAAATGAACGAGGGAACATGCGCTTTTCTGCCGCAGTGCCTGAAGGTGTTGTTACACACACGAGAGAGAGAGAGAGAGAGAGAGAGAGAGAGTGAGAGAGAGAGAGAGAGAGAGAGAGAGAGAGAGAGAGAGAGATCACTGATCCTTTTGTGGAACAGTGACGCATGTTTGTGTTCATCACAAAACTCTGATGGCATCTGGCTTCGTACAAAATACTACACACACACACACACACACACACACACACACACACACACACACAGGGAAGATATTTCAATGTGTTTCCTAAATATGCATAGTAATCAAAGCTCAAAACAAAAGCTTATCTTTAAAACATGACTATGCATGATGCCAGATTTTCCCTCAGTGCTTCCAAAATAAGCATAACTGTAAATGCATGAGCTGTCACTTGTCTTCTGTAAACAGAAGCAGCTATGGTCAAGGTGTCCTTCTCTGTTTACCTCCGTCTCTTCCCGTCCTCGGCACACACCCAGCAGCAGAAAAGAAAAGAGAAAACGCTGACCTTGCAGGGTCTCTGAACATGCAGGAAAGGCAGAGAGCGCAGCGAGGCCTGTGATTGGCTGCTGAGCACCCCACCCATTTTATACTCATATAAAATATACTACAATAAAGCAGGAGTGCAGCTGACTCCATACGGGAGAAACAGTGCCCTGCTGCAGCAGCAGCTCTGCAAAATGGGGTTCATCAACTCTCTTTTTTTTTTTTAATCCAGGGGAGGGCATTGCAGACAGTGGGCCCTATTATAACGATCCGAAATGCAAGTATCAGACGGCAAACGCAAGTAGCTTTGTGGGTGGATCTAAAACGGGTTGGTCTGAAGTAGCTACATTACTCATAGGTGTGGTTTGGGCGTAACGTGCAATAAACCAATCAGAGCGTTATCTCACATTCCCTTTAAAAGCAGGCGCGCTTGTTCCATGCAAAGGGGTAAGCTTCGCTTCAGAGCTCGAATCTCCTATGGCACCATTTTGATGCTACCAAACGATCACCCGCCGTTAGCATTCCATTGACTGCCATTCATTTTGACGTCACTTTGACAGAGAATAACTTTACATCTGAGGCGTTTAAAGACTCTATTTGTCCATTGTTTATTTCTAAGGAAACACGACAATGTATAAAAGGCTCCATTACCTTGTATCACACGTTATGGCTCCGTAGCAGACGTTTTTGTAAAAATAGGCTAAAGATTGTGTCATAACCACGGGACTTACTGTCGCATAGTAGAGGAATTACCGTATAGTACAGGAGAAGCTCGCAGGCAGTTTCGACTTACATTAGCTGTTTAAGTTTAATTACTAATGTTAACTATCATTTTAGTTAGCAATAATTAGCCTGTGCCTATGTTATCTCCTTACATATACCTACGCTCTCCGTCTCTGCTAGATTGGGAATGATTGAGATTTCTCTTGGCACAGCTACCAGAAAACTTCCAACTTTCAGACAGGTTGCTCACGTCACATCTACGTCGTGCAGTTTCCGAAATCTACTGCAGTACGATCAAATCAAACATAACACAAATTGTATGTATCCTTTCTATTCAAACATTTTAAATTAGACAAACAAAGAAATGGAAGTTGTTCTCAACCTTTAAATTTAACGTTGCTTTGACTAGTTAAAACTTAATTATGTGTACTAAAACATAATACGTTGGTAAAAACACAAAACATTGTGGCAGTTTTATGGTAAAACAGCACAAAATATTTGTGTTCAGCATAACTCTGGAACTTATGTTGTAATTATGTGTTTTTGTTGTGTTAAGTGAACACAATATTTTCATTTTGTTGAACATGAAAGTGACCGCTTGTCATATGAACATAAAAACATTGAGTACATATTTTGACAACCATTTTTTTTAGGTTTACTTAACTATAAAAATATATGCTAAGTGCACAGTATATGTGTTGTTAATTGGCCTTGAACTAATTATGTGATGTTGACGTTATACATTTAAGTAGAATGAACTCAAAAGTCAAAAATTGTTGACTTAACATAAAAAAATTATGTCAACCTCACATGGGATGATTTTTTTTTTTTTTGTGTCAAATGAACATAAAGTTTTTATGTTGTTTTGACAATCCTGAACATTTGTGTGGACGTAACATTAAAATTTAGTGTCATGGATGGATTGGGGTTTACAGTGTACATTACAGCCAAGCATGCGCCCTTAAAATAGCATCTGAATAACGCGCCACTGACTTTAGACTAGGTTTTTCCTGGTCTGTGGCGGAATTGTTTTCTGAAACTGCAAAATAGCACTAGGGAACGTTTGCGCCGGAACACGCCTCCTCTTTTTGCTGAACAGCCCCCGGGAGCGCAAGTTCATTCCCTAATTTACCGACGTGAGTCTGTTGGGGGAAAAGTCTGCTGTGCATCGGGTGCAAAATAGGAATGATACATGCGTCGGTGTACAAAGTCAGTTGCGCTGGGTGCAAATAGGGCCTTAAAGCTCTCAGATACACATTCACAATACTTAAAGGAGCAGTTACAGGGTAAAGAAGGTTGCTCAAGGGCAGCTCAGCTGTCAGTTTTGACTTTTACAGAAAAGTCCAGGGACTCAAACCAACAACTTTTAGGTCACATCCTCCTATAATTTTCACAAGTTGCCTGCCAAAATGTAGGTCTGGTTTTCTGTAAACACGGTACAAACACATGTTCAGTGTCTACACAACAAGTGTTTTTTCCCCCCCAAATTGAGCATACATACATAAAGTCAAAGAAAATCTATTTCATGTTACTACAAGGTCTGATTATGAATGTTTTTTTTTAATCTCAGGTCTCCTTTTGAAAAACAGATCTTGATCTTGATGAGACTGCCTGATAAAATAAAGTTAAGTGTATGATCCGTACACGTAAGTCAGTGTTTTCCCTAGGTTTGTCAAAGACGTAGCAGGAAGTATTTGGTGTGGGGTTAAGAGGTCCTTCCTCAAGAAAATGTTATGTTTTTCAATAAAAAAGAAAAAAAGAAAAATGCAATTTCACATCATTTTGGACCATAATGATTGCAATATCTGTGTCTCGAAAAGCTAGAGCAGATAAATAAAACTCAAAAAGCTTAAAGACAAAACGGGGGACAGACTACAATCATTAGAACTGAGAAAAGTCATTTAGTTAGTTTTGACGCTCACAATGACTTCACGTTCATTCTTTCGGCTTATGTGGTGCCAAAAACGGCTTGTGGGCTGCGCCTTATGATGGTAGGTAGGGAGAACCCTGAAAATAATTCTGAATTTCCTGAACTCTTGACTTTCTCTTGAATTTCACTGGAAGTGTATTTATCCTGACAACCTGTAAGGCTCAGTGTGTGCTGTCCCGGACAAGTTGACAAGCTTGAGCCAAACGTGATAAGAGACGCTCACAGAAGGCCTATTTTTGTTAGACCTGTCTCGGGCAGTGTCTATAAGATCTAGAGGCCATAATCAAGCTGGCACAAAGACATCTCTTCATACACGTATGTGTACAGTATGACTTTGGATTGGTTGGTTTTCTAATAATAATAATATGAATACTATCACAAATGAATAATCATAAAATAACTAGCAGCTACTGTGTATTAGTGTTTCTCTGATATAATATATTTTCAAAGTGGCTGCAATTTCATACATTGTATTTGTATCTTGATTTAGAATTTGACCAATTCTTTTTATTTTTTTGACAGGACAGCTTAGTCATGAAAGGGGAGAGAGAGGGGGAATGACAGGTCGGAACCGAACCCACGGCCACTGCATCGAGGACTAAGCCTCTGTATATGTGCACACGCTCTACCAGGTGAGCTACCCAGGCGCCCATTTGACCTCAATTCACACACACACACACACACACACACACACACGCACGCACGCACGCACGCACGCACGCACTCACACCCACCTTTCTTGAACTCTTCCAGCATGGCGTCCAGTTTGGTGTCGTTGAACACGAAGTGCAGCGGGTGTTTGTAGAACTGGGTGATGGTCTTCAGCGGGGTGCAGTCGTCCGGGTCCACGAACGCGAGGTCCTTGACGAACAGGATGTCCACGATGTTGGAGCGCTCGTTCTCGAACACCGGTATCCTCGTGTATCCGCTCTGCATCATGTCCGACATGGTGTTGAAGTCCAGCACCACGTCCGAGGCCAGCATGAAGCAGTCGCTCAGCGGCGTCAGCACGTCCTCCACGGTCTTGGTCCGCAGCTCCAGCGCTCCCTGGATGATGTTGAGCTCCTCTTTGACCAGGTCGTGGTACGGGTCGGACACGCGCAGCATCTCCAGGAGTTTCTCCCTGGTGTAGAAGTTTGAGATCTCCTGGTTGAGGATGAGGTCCAGCAGTTTGCTGATGGGGTAGGAGATGGGGAAGGAGATCACCATGAGCAGCCGCGTCACCCAGATGGTTTTGGAGGCGATGGCGAGGCCGTGTCGCGACGCCACCGAGTGCGGGAGAATCTCCCCGATGAAGAAGATGCCGAAGGCGCAGATGACCGTGGAGAGCCAGGTCATGCCCAGGATCTGGCACATCCACACGGCGAGCGAGGCGTTGATGATCGCGGTGCCCAGCAGCAGAGTGCAGAGCACGTAGTTGCCGTGCCGACGCACCGACTCGATTTTCCGCGCGTAGTTCTGCTCCTTGTCGGTGCCGCTGTTCTGGAGGACCTGCAGCTCCACCGGGTCCAGCGCCAGCAGACTCAGGTTCAGCCCGCTGAACAGCGCCGAGAGCCCGAGCAGCAGCACGGACACCAGCACTTGTAGCCAGAGCTCCGGGACAGCCGAGCGCTCCACCACGGCCACCCAGAAATCCCGTGTCCGGTAGTGTTCCCATTTGGATCCGTCAAAGGCGCACATGGAGTAGTATTTCATCTTCTCCCCCCTCCGCAGGTCTTTGGCCAGCAGCTCCACCAGCACCGAGTTTTGACTGGAAGCGGACTTGAAAGAGCCCAAAACCTCGATGTCGGACGTCCTGGCGTTCTTGTCCATGCACATGTTCCGCTTCGGGTGAGCTTGTCCCTCTCGCCCGGGAGTCGGCTCCTCGATGAAGGCGACCCAGGGCGCGGCGTTGTTGGCGCGAGTCGCCGCGGTGCGGTTTAGCCTCTGCGGGGAGGTAGAGTAATAAACCCGCAGCATAAAGCGGGTCCCCTCGGTGGCTTTCAGCACCCCGTCCGCCACGGACAGCTCCGCTCCGGTCTCCTCCGGCCGAAAGCCGAGCAAGCCGAGCGCCGGGGCGGGGAGCAGGGAGCACGCGGCCAGGGAGAGCAGCAGCAGGCGGAAAGGAGAGAGCGGAGCCCCGCTGGAGAGCAGGGCTCCGGTTCGGGACCGCGCGGCCGCATCCTCCGCAGCCATGATGCGGTGTGAGAGGCTCGTTCAGTCCAGAGCTCCGGGATCACGTGGCGCTGCGTGGTTCCGGTCCATGCGGGAGAGGGAGGGACCAGCTGCAGCTCAATAACCGCGGTGATAATGATGTTCTGTTGGAGAGAGAGAGAGAGAGAGAGAGAGAGAGAGAGAGAGAGAGAGAGAGAGAGACGCACGCACTCCACTGTGCAGTGACGTAACTTTCTAATAATAGCATCAAGCTCATTGTTTACATTTTTTTATTGGGTTAAATCAGTGATTTGCGAATTTATTGTTTTGTGATAATTATGAAAACACTTGATCATGACAATAATAACAATTATATTTCTAAGATACTATCCTAATACTTAAGTGTATTGATGACACTTGTTCACTAATTGTGCTTTAAAGCATATTTGAAATCCAGTTTTCTATCTACATTATTCCTCCCTTATTCCTAAAGTAGAGGCTGTCATCATTGATTTTTGTGACTGCCGTAAGGCACCCTTCTTAATGAGGGGGTTATAAGTTGTAAGTAATGGTTTCGTCACTAATAAATAAATGATGTATGCTTTATAGATCGGTTAGACGGTCAGTCAATAATAAAGAGACCTTCTGGTTTGCCTGGTTGGTTATCATCCTCCAGCATGTCACTTGCTTTAATCAGGTAGACCCTCCAACTGACTGTTTAACCAAATGCAAGTGCTTTTCAGAGCAAAAGCCATTTATTAACAATTTATTTGCATGTACTGCTGACTTTGTTGTATATTAAAAGTAAACTTTGAATAATGACTTACTACTGCTAGCCTAGTTAGCACAGATCCTGTAGGGAACCGGTTCCAACTAGCATCCTGCTCCCAAAGAGTGACCAAATAACGCCAGCATGTTCCTATTTACATGTTGTGATTTGTGTAGTCACAGCGTGTACAAATAACAAGGTCACATGAGACACAGACATCTTCTAACCGTATACATACTGGGAACTATATTCTCAGAAAGGCAAAGCACTGCTACTTCTGCTACTTGGGCGGAGTGATTAGCGCAACATCTGAAAAGCACCGTTGTTACTCTCTGCTCCTCACCACGGGGCTTCTCAGGTGCTGCGAGCAAATCACTCCGCCCAGGTAGAAGATGTTGGCGTTATTTTCAAATCAAGCTTTATTTGTCATTGCATGAATACAGTGTATTAAAACAACGAAATTCAAAGTGCCGCTCCAGATCAGTGCTTTTAAATAGATAAATAATCAGTAAAATATCTAAAATATGTAACAAACAAACACCCCCCATCGCCTACATACATTTCACTCTCTCTTTTCTCTCTCCCACACACACACTCACCCACCCACAATTGACTGGCACCCTCCCATCCCTCCTAGAGAACACACACCCTCCCGCACACATATGCATAAGACAGCAGCAGGTTTCAGCATAAGAAGAGAAGAAAGGTTCGCAGATGAGGAAATGTCCAGAGGTAGTGTGGTTGGTCATGACAGGGGATGGGAGATGGGTTGGGGTGGGAAATGGCCATTATTGCACAGGGTTATTGTTTATTGTTTGTCACTTATTGGGAGCAGTAGGCTAAATGGAGCCGGTTACCTCCAGTATCTGGGCTAAAATAGGCTAGCCGTGGGGGCGTCAGACAGAGTTACGACACATACGGAGATTAGAAGGGTATGTATGGACTTATCTAACTCTGGGGGATACGGTGAATAAGACAAAGTCCCAATAAGTCGGCGTGTTCCTTTAAACAAGCCCATGAGCATTTATTAATGGATTGCATATACTGCCAAACAGAAAAGCTTAACAGCCCAAATAACTTTTCACAGCCTGGCAACCCACAAGTTATTCTTTTTATTGGCTTCTAACTGCTCTAAAAGGCATTGATACATGCTTTATTAACATGAATAAAGCCGTTAGTTACAACACGAAAGTATTGCAGTTATTGTTTGTTGTTTTGTGAACATTATTTTTCTGCGGTAAACTATCATTTTTGTGATTTGCATTGGCTGTAAAATATTTGGCTGTCATATAACAGTATAGGAAGTGGTTCCTAAACTTTTAGGCTTGTGACCCCTTCAAATTGTTTGTTTGTAAGCCCCTCTGTGCTCGGAGTGCGGAGTTGAAGAGCAACCAAAGAGTGATTCTTCTGTCTGAGATGGTTTCATTAGAAGGTTTTTAAGGACCTTGGAGAGGTGCTCCAGTTTTCAGTATCTCACGAGGAAAACCACACAAAGTAAACAAAATCATTGCTCCTACATGAAGATGATGTCTTTTTTTAAATGAAACACTAAATAAGCACTGAGATGAGAAACATAGTGCCAAAACTTTTGCTATTTGAGCTCCTGTTGTCCTCCGGTCAAATTTGACCCATTTTTAAAAAGTTTCCATATCAGAAATTTGGGTTTCTTTCAACCAAATTGTCAAAGAAACTTTACTCTTCACAGGTAAAATAAATGATCAGTTCACTACTTTTATTGAATTTTGGTGTTTTATTTAATTTTATAGCATTTGAAAAAAAAAATGAAAAAAGAACGTTAAAAAAAAGTGAGCTTAAAAAACGCAGGGGAAAAAAATTGACAAAAACATTTTAAAAAATCGCTGAAGAAAAATCGACAAAAACGTTGTAGTAGTAGTGACAAAAAACCTGGGAATAAATTGACTTTTTGTAAATTTAAAAAAAATTGACAAAAACATTTTAAAAAATTGCTGAAAAAATCGACAAAAACGTCGGAAATAGTGACAAAAAACCTGGAAAGAAATCGACTAAAACATCGGGAGAAGTAACAAGTGTCGAAAAAGAACAACAAAAGGTTGAAAAAAAAGTTTTCATTTCAAATTTTGACCCAGAAAAAACAAAGTTGCGTGATCGACGGGAAGGCAGCACAAGGGTTAATCTGAAGTTAAGATGTTATTATGGCTAAACCCGCAGGCCTGATAACAGCTGCTCATCACATCCTGATGTTACTGTCTCTGTTGCCTGAACACACAAAGCCTGACCTAAACATCAGAATGTGATGAGAAAGATGAGCGGAAGAATGTAGATCCTTCTCATCCTTTTATACTGTTGTTGTTAATTGTAGGACTGGGCATCGAGAACCGGCTCCAACTCAGAATCGTTTGGAAAATTTGGTTTCAAATCCGATCATCGGTTCCAAATTTAACACGCGCAAGGTTTGATTTCCGTAGCGGCCGCCGTACTTCCAGGCGCTCTAAAGTCCTCGTATCGTTTCAACTCCACCCCTCAGAGAATCAGACTCAACACACGGTACAAAGACATAACAACATACAGATTAGTGACAGGACAAACATAAGAAATACAAGGGTTGGAGGGGGTGGGGGATTACAGTGTTTAGATTATTTCATGCCCACGTTTCCGTCTGACACAAACTTGACCACGGGAACACATACATGGAGGTGGTTTGACATCAATGCATACACACATACTGTATATTGTTCTGACGCAGACACATTCTTCTTTCTAAGTAGAATATTCTTAAACGTAAAGGGATATACTGATTTGTTATTTTGAAAATAGAAAAAGGGGGGCCTCCAACAAGCTGGAACAACACTGTTGTCTAAAATATCAGTACGTTTTAACTGGAACTAAGGGGCCAAGCCAAAAACCATGAAAAACAGTTTCAACAAATATAGTTGTTAGAATAATTTCATTATCAAATAATAGACAGGACCACTCAAGATATATCAAAGTTCATTTTACTTGAGAACCCAACAAGGAGGCAGTCTCCGCACTACAGAATAGTACAGACAGTGACCTAACGAAAAGCTCTCTACAGCTGCTTTTTATAATACCAAGTGTAAATGCAATAAATCATGATACAGAGTAGATGTCGTCAATTGTTATCTTGTCAGAGTTGATGACGTCTCCCCTACCTGGTCTGAGAGGGCATGTATGCCCTCAGGAACACACCGTGCTTAGACAAGGACAAAACAGTGGCTCCCATGTTATCTTGTGAGTTCAAGCAGTGTTTTTGGTTTCTTAACAATATCCACACACATCCACAATTAATTGAGAGAGAATATAGTATTATTCTATGCAAACAGTTTAATAAATAACAAGAGGGAAAGTATGTAGAAATAGTACACAAAAGTACTTGCAGGGGTGTTCACATACATCTATGCCACATATGATGTCCTTCTGAGGACATAAATCTCATTCTCTCAGTCATCAGATCTTCACCCAGTTAAGCACCTATGGGAGATTTAGAACTGATGTGTCAGACAGTATGTGTTTACCTTCTGGTATCTTTGTATTACATTTGCATCAATCAAAGCTTAATGGCACAAACTGCAGACCGCTGAGATTGTTCACTGATTTGTGCAATGTCAATGCACTTAAACGATTCTCCACATGGTGGCGGTAGTATAAAGGCTATCAGAGGCTGCAGAGGACATCACATCCACAAACTGTCAGTCACATTATTAGACACTAACACTAACACTTCATTTTTCTGTTCAGTGTTGTTGATGTAACTTCTTTAAGAGCCAGAAAACCATAGTTTCATAATTCCCATGACTGCAGCATCTGAGTAGTTTCTACTTTTAGGAGCTGTAACCCTTGTGTTGTCTTCCCCGTCGACCAACATGCAACTTTTTGTTTTTCTGGGTCAAAATGTAAAAAAAATTCCAACGTTTTTGTTGTCTTTTTCGACACTTTTGTCACTTTTTTTTCGAAGTTTCTGTCAATATTTTTCTGCGCTTTTTTTTAAAAGCTTTTCCCATGTTTTTTTTTCCTGACGTTTTTGAAGATTTTTCTGACATTTTTGTCACTTTTTCAGATGTTTTTGTCACTTTTTCCCTGTGCATTTTTGACATTTTTTTTCCTACGTTTTTCAACGTTCTATAATCAATTTTTCTTTACATGCTATAAAATGTAATAAAACACCCAAATTCAATGAAATAGGGAACTGATCATTTATTTAACTTGTGAAGAGCGTCGTATGGAACCATCCACGTTATTTTGTTTTAAAATTAGGTTGAAAGAAACTGCACATTTCTGATATAGAAACTTTCTGAAAATGGGTCAAGTTTGACCCGAGGACAATAGGAGGGTTTAATGAGTTCCAGATTATTATAATATAGATGATGAATATCTGATAGCCTACCTGTAAATGTAATGTTTAAAAAAGAAAAAAGTATCAAGTATCAACATTTCAGTCAGGGAAATCAGCTGCATATCTGGAAAACACCATTTGGAAACCATCCCAGTTTCTTAACCTGAAGGTTAAGGATGGCTAGTCCAGTCAAATTTTGATCAGGACCTTAAAAAAAATGCTTGGGTGAAAATGGCTTTCTGTAAAAAATGTATTTGGTCACTCAGTTGTTTGATATACTTCAGTTGTTTCCATGTTACTGGAAATGGGAATCCCACCTTGAAAAATCGTCAACTTAAATAGCCTATATGATAAGGCTGGAGTTTTTACAAAATCACATATCTTTGAAAAAGGAGAAACCATTTGTAAGTGGTGCATTTTTGACAGCTATCACCTCAACTGTCTATATTTGTATATATTTATTCATTTTATAATCATATTTGGTCCTGCAGCATGAATACCAGACACACATATATATCCAGAGTCCTGGGACAAGCTTGTGGTTGATGACCCCTTACTGCCCCTGGGCGGAGCTTTGGATCTATTGCATTATAGCCGGTAGCATTGCTAACATTGCGTGCTGAAAATCGTTGTTTCTAACCGCCTGACAAACATTTCAAACGTGTGTCAGGTAACCGTGTGAAATCAACAGAAAAGCCAGAATTTTACCTGCCACGGAGAGCAAAAAGTGGCCGATTAAAACCGCGCTTAATTCTGCGCTAACAGAGTCGTTTTAAGAGTTGACACACTTCCAAAGTTGTTCAGAAATCACAAATTCTGGTCAATATTTACAAAAGCGGGTTAGTCATTAACTGTCCTCGGTTGCAGCAGCAGCAGCTGCACACAGTCCCACCTCGCACACAGTCAGCGAGCCGCTCGGTCACTCTGCCCGCTTTACAATGCTGTGCGTACGGGTATGGAGAAGCCTGAGTCCCGTGTGCAGAGGAGTTCACCTGTCGGCATGGAAACGAACCCAGAGCCACACAGCAGCAGCTGCCAGGCTGGACCTCAGCGGTATTTATCCGCCCATTGCCACTCCGTTTACCGCCAAGGAGGACGTGGACTACCAGAAACTGGAGGGCAACCTGCAGAAATATGCCAAGATACCATTTAAAGGTCAGGCCTGGAGAAGGGAGCGCAGAATAAGAAACAAAACTCGCTTTTCTGGAAGGTTAGAAGAGTCTAGAAAGGTTTCCAAAGTAGAGTCTGAGGTGCAGGGGTCGTTGAGAAGGACCCGGATGGTCCACAGTATGACAATAGTGCGGAGTGTTAGCGTTTAGTTTTAAGTCACACTAGTGATTTACACATGACATGAGGACAGACTTATAGAAGTAACGTTAGTTATTGAGTGGCTGGTAAACTTTGAACATTCACTATCTATTTGGCTGGTGGACAAAAAAGTTAATTTTGGACCTTGGTTGTAAGCCTTCAGTATTTGCTTAGGGACCTGATAGAGAGGACAAAGTTCAGCACGGAGGAAAAAACGAGAAATCACCTGGAGGCCTGCATGTGTTTGTCTCCCTCTGGTGGATTTCTATTACTACTACAAATATGATTTTTACAGCAGCCACAGTCTACATGTACTACATAATGGTGCTGATGCTACTATCTATTACATGTAGCAGTACTCTGAAATTATTATTTAGGACTGCAACTAACTGAGGACTTTAACACTACTGCTGCTACTATTATTACTTTTACTAGTGTTACTGTTTACATAATTACTCCTTTTACCACTTCTGGTACTACTATTATAGTCCCAATATTAATAAGTAAAAAAAGGGAAGAGAACAAAAAGAAGAGTGCTGGCTCTACTTCCGATTTCTCTCCTACAGTCGTTATTGGTGTGGGTAGAGGACAGAATAGTTTTCAAAGGTATACAATTGGTCTAATGGCAGCACAAAAAATAAGAATAAATGTAAAGCCTCTCTGGCCACCAGTTTGAGAGGCACAGTTGGTTAGTCACTAGTCTCTCCTCCACAGCGCTGCCGAGGAGGGTCTGGCTAGTCCACACAGCACTGGGGATGGGAGGAAAACGTGCTCTGGTTTATTGGTATTTCTTTAAACCAATCACAATCGTCTTGGGCGGCGCTAAGCGCTGGACGGGGCAATGGTGCCTCTGCAAAATAGCCTCGGGAAGGAACTTGTTTTGGTGGAACATGTGTACGTTCAAAAGTTGTTTTAGTCGTACAACAAAAAACTCAGATTGGACAGATAGTCTAGCTAGCTGTCTGGATTTACCCTGCAGAGAGGAGCAGTTAACCATAGTCCTCAGAAATCCACCGGAGTTTAGAACTCCAACACAAAGAAAGCGGAAGGTCACGGACATCTGGCGGCTGGCACCTGAACAATCCCAGAAGTAGAACGTCGTCGATATAGAATAGTTAGGCACAGAGAGTCAGACAGAAAAACATACAGGTGTAACTTGAGGTAACAAAAATAAAATGTAGTTTTTTTGTGTGTTGCAGGTCTGGTAGTTCAGGGTTCCAATGGAGAGTACCCGTACCTGACGGAGGAGGAGCGGGTGGAGGTGGTGAAGACGGTCAGGAGATCATTGCCAAATGACAAACTGCTGATGGCCGGATCAGGCTGTGAATGTAGGTCTGTGTGTGTGTGTGTGTGTGTGTGTGTGTGTGTGTGTGTGTGTGTGTGTGTGTGTGTGTGTGTTCTTGTTTAACTATATTCGTGGGGTCCAAAAACCAGGAATACAGTATACTTGTGGGGTCCGGACAGTAGGGGTGGGCGATACTGGGAATTTTGGTATCGATCCGATACCAAGTAAATACAGGGCTAGTATCGCCAATACCGATACCGATACTTTTTACTTGTAACGTCACGATCATTGAATAATTGTGATTTTGCCTTTTAGTTAGTTGATTATGATTATGATAAAACATAGGACAAAGATTTTAGGCAAATCTAAATGTTTTTATTTACTAACTAGAACAATATAAAACAATGTAACGGTATAAAAATAATAACATAATATAACAAAATATAAATATAACAAAGTCAACAACACAACCAAAAATACCTTCCATTACACACAGATATCTGTTAAAAATAAAGTCAGTTGTGCAAAATAATTAAACAAAAGTTTGTGAATTTACTTAGGCTTAAGCCACAATGTATAAATATGAATATAACTGTTCTGACTCTCTGCTCTCCACCAGAGCAGGGAGGGGGAAGGGGAGAGAGAGAGAGAGAGAGAGAGAGAGAGAGAGAGAGAGAGAGAGAGAGAGAGAGAGAGAGAGAGAGAGAGAGAGAGAGAGAGAGAGAGAGAGAGAGAGATGCTGTTTGCACACTGCGCACAGACTTAGAGAGACGCTGTGCTCGCATGAACTCGGAGTGAAACTGCAACAAAAGTATCGATCTCATCACGACAGTATCGATCCGATACCAATACTCATCTTGGTATCGATACTATCGATATTTAGATCGATACACCCAGCCCTACCGGACAGCTTTGTGGGGCCAAAATGCTGGACCCCACAACTTTAAAGGTCTGTTTGAGGGTTAAGACTTGGTTGTAGGATTAGGATTAGAATTAGGTTATGGTTAGGGTGAGGGTAAGGGTTAAGGTTAGGCATTTAGTTGTGATGGTTAAGGTTAGGGTAAGGGGCTAGGGAATGCATTATGTCAATGACGGGTCCCCGCAAAGATAGTGAAACGCTGTGTGTGTGTGTGTGTGTGTATTCTCTTTTACTACTATGACTATGAAAAGCTTCAGGGATAAATAGGTTCAGGGATAAATAATGTTAAACAATCTGACAATAATTAGGCCTAGTTAGCTTCAAGACAGCCGTGGTGGTAATGTACAGTATATTTGACATTTAAATAATAATCATTCTTCAAAAATTGATACTCACTGACACTGAAATAAATGTATATAAAGCTTCATTAAAATGGCATTATGTAGGTTGTTGTACTGTGTGTGTGTGTGTGTGTGTGTGTGTGTGTGTGTGTGTGTGTGTGTGTGTGTGTGTGTGTGTGTGTGGATTTGTAATTGCCTCTACATGTGTTTCTGATATAGATCTTGAGTTGAAGCTCATTATGAGGCGGATAGTGTCATTCATTCTTACAGACTTATAGCTGAAGTCAAATGGAGTCTAAGAGTTTTATTGCCTGTTCCGTTCTATAATGAACATTCACACAGAGAGGAGCATTTACTCTTTTATTCCTGCATGCACTGATGATATAAAGACCTCCTGGGCTCTCACTTCATCAATTATTTCACAGATGTTTATTCAATAAATATTCCAGCAACATATTTGAAAAAACACACACACACACACACACACACACACACACACACACACACACACCACTTGCTTTGTCTTCTTTGTGGTGTAAGGAATTATTCCCCCGCGGGGGTAGCTAGATATCGGGCCGGCCAGTCCTGCTCAAAGACCCTACCGTGAGCTGACAGGAGCTCTCCTGTACATGACCGTTTAGTATTTATTTTCGTCTCTCTTGGAGACACTTTGACCAAATTGGTCAAATTTTAAAAACAACAACTTCTGGCTCCATTTTGGTGTTGTAGTTAAACGTTTTGATCACTTATCAGCTGCAGCTGTCACGGTTACTAGGCGACAGGAGCGGCGCTTCGACGCAAACAGGTAATGCTCTGCAGACCAGACCGTCTCATTTCGGAGACCGCTCGGTTCCGCCAAGGTGGTAAGCGAGCACCCGGAAAAGGTACCTCCTATGGGGAGATTCTGAGGCTAACAAGCCATCACCTCGCGCTAGCATTCCATTGACTCCCATTAATTTTGCCGTCACTTTGACAGCGAATAACTTTACATCTGAAGCGTTTAAAGACTTTATTTGTCCATTGTTTATTTCTAAAGAAACACGACAATGTATAAAAGGCTCCATTACTTTGTATCTCACGTTATGGCTCTGTAGCAGACGTTTTTTTTGTAAAAATAGGCTAACGATTGTGTCATAACCACGCGACTTTCTGTCCCATAGTAGAGGAATTACCGTATAGTACAGGAGAAGCTCACAGGCAATCGGGGGACGTGGAGGCATCATACAGTCATGGGAGAAGTCCATGAAAAGCATCGGAACAAAGTATTTCATCAGCGTTTTGATGGATTGGAAATACTTCGGTATGTGGCAAGTGAATTCATATGAAGTAACATTTATCCACGAACAAACAGATTTCTCTTGGCACAGCTACCAGAAGACTTCCAACTTTCAGACAGGTTGCTCACGTAACATCTACATTGTCAAGCTCAGTTTGAGGCTGCGCAGTAACGCTCAGCCATCACCGGAAAAGTGCTTCTAATAGACTTCACTGGTCTCCGTCGAAGTCTATGGCGTCGCTGTGTCCTAAAAAGGGAGTTTTTCCTCGCCACTGTCGCATTTATGCATTTATGCATGCTCTTGGGGGGGAATCACTGGAATTGTTGGGTCTTTGTAAATTATAGAGTGTGGTCTAGACCTACTCTATCTGTAAAGTGTCCTGAGATAACTCCTGTTATGATTTGATACTATAAATAAAATTGAATTGAATTGAATTTCTTTCACTGTCTATGGGTTCGGCCCTTCGTGGTAGACTTGGAAGGCTGTGGCCTCTGAATTGGGACATAGCTAGTGTGTTTGAAACCTCCTGCAGCCATGAGTTCCCCTGTGATTTCCACCTACCGTCCTGTAACTCTCGTCGTGATTAAAAAGGTTTTTGAGAGACGTGTTGTGCAGTCGAAAAGGGCGCAGATTAAATCTGAATGGTAAAGTTTCTTCCCCCTCTCTTTCGTCCGTTCAGCCACGAGAGCCACAGTGCAGCTCACGGAGAAGATGGCGGCAGCCGGAGCCGACGTCGTCCTCGTGGTAACGCCCTGCTTCTATAAGGGCAAGATGGACGGCCGCGCTCTGATCCAGCACTTCACAAAGGTCACCTGACAGTCAAACAGAAGTAGTACTGTTCTTGACTTAACCCTTGTGTTGTCCTCGGGTCAAATTTACCCGTTTTTCAAAGTTTTCAATATCAGAAATATGGGTTTCTTTAAACCAGATTGCCCAAGAATAACATGGATGTACGTTGTATGGAACCCATACGACTTTTAAACAAAAATAACGGTTATTTTTGAGTGTTTTATTCAATTTTATAGCATTTGCATTTTTTTTTAAATGGTTTTAAAACCGTATCCTGACACCCACCACAACATCTCTGATCTTAACTAATAGTAACAATTATTTATATTGGTATAATGTCATGTAAGTAAGGTTTATTGACCATCAGTTTTAAAAAGTGACAAAAATGTTTAAAAAAGCTAGAGCCCGACCGATAAAGGATTTTTAAGGCCGATATCGATACAAATATTTGGTGATTTAAAAATCCGATATTCCGATATATATTTAAAAAAAAAAAAATCCAGAAACGAGTAACAAAACATAAACAGATTTCCCTAACATTAGTTGTTTGTAGTTATTTATGAGTCCTCACTAAAATAATATGATAATGCAGTTTAAAAATAAACTTGTTTTATTGTCACAACTGAACAGAGGACAACATATATTAAAGTTCTGATAAATAAAATGTATAAAAATACAAACTTAAGATATGAAACTTAAAGTCCCTTGAACAAAAACACAATAACAACAAAAAAATCAAAGTGTTGCCAACAGGGACGTTGTAGAGCGCCATCTGGTGGACAAACTATGCAACGCCAACACTGGTTGAAGGGTGTTTCATCCGATTTTTATTTTATTTTTTAAATATTCATTTATCAGCCATTATAAATGCCGATACCGATAGTTTGGAAAATGCCTAATATCCGATATATCTGTCGGGCTCTAAAAAAAGCGCCAAAAGCATCGGAGAAAAAAAAAAGGACAAAAATGTCGGGAAAAGCGCCAAAAAAGTTAATTGTCAATTTTGACCCACTGGGAACACAAGTTCATGGTCGACGGGAAGACAACACAAGGGTTAAGAAATTCTTAGTAAGAGTCAGTGTCAGTGGGGCCCTTGTTGGTGAGGCTTTATAGGATTTATTGTAAATACGGGAGAGATTAAAGGTCCCATGGCATGAACATTTCACTTTATGAGGTTTTTTAACATTAACATGCGTTCCCCCAGCCTGCCTATGGTCCCCCAGTGGCTGGAAATGGTGATAGGTGTAAACCGAGCCCTGGGTATCCTGCTCTGCCTTTGAGAAAATGAAAGCTCAGATGGGCCGATCTGGAATCTTCCCTTTATGATGTCATAAGGAGGAAGGTTACCTCCCCTTTATCTGCTTTGCCCGCCCAGAGAATTTGGCCCACCAATGAGAGAGAGACATCATGGCTTTCAAATGAGCAAAGTGGCAGTTGGTCAAGGCCACACCCCCACCCTCCACCTTGCCCCCCCCTCTCTCCTCCTCAATAGCATTTAAAGCTACAGACACAGAAATGGCACATCCTAAGGAAAGCTCATTGTGGGACTGGCTCTAGTGGCTGTAATTCTGCACCAAGGCTGAATTTCAGGAAAGAGACTTCAGATACAGTATTAGGGGACCACTAAGGTCTATATAAAAGAGACTTCAGATACAGTATTAGGGGACCACTAAGGTCTATATAAAAGAGACTTCAGATACAGTACTAGGGGACCACTAAGGTCTATATAAAGAGACTTCAGATACAGTATTAGGGGACCACTAAGGTCTATATAAAAGAGACTTCAGATACAGTATTAGGGGACCACTAAGGCCTATATAAAAGAGACTTCAGATACAGTATTAGGGGACCACTAAGGTCTATATAAAAGCATCCAAAGAGCACCATGTCATGGGACCTTTAAGGGAAGGAAGGGGAAGTCTGGGATTGGAACATGGTCGTGATTTCTCTGCGTGTTCCCTGCAGGTGGCGGACAGCAGCCCGGTGCCGGTGGTTCTGTACAGCGTACCGGCCAACACGGGGCTGGAGCTGCCGCTGGACGCTGTGGTGAAGCTGTCTCAGCACCCAAACATCCTGGGCCTTAAGGACAGCGGAGGAGATGTAAGAACCACTTCCTCAACATCTTTTTAAAAAAATTTTTTTTATATTTCTCCTTGTAATGTGTGAGTCATGAAGAAATCCTGATCAGCTGTCGCTGCAGTGCAGGCATCACTGTGCTGCAGGTAGAGAAACGTTATCTCTGATGCTTCGTTGACCTTTTACGGGGCTGCAGAGTTCCATGTAATGGATCAGGCTCTGATTCTCGTTTGCATCAAGCTATTTGATATTAACCGGACAAAGTTAGACGACATCCAATAAGACCAGTTTTTGCTGTGACATGACAAGTCTGAAAAACGCTGAGAATTGATCAGCTTTTCCAACCCTGTCAGCACCGCAGTATTTAGAGACTTAAAAAGTCCCGAACCTAGATAACAAACAAGATGTTAAAGGTTAACCACCGTCTTTTTCAACCCTATTTTCCTATGTTTTTGTGTCTTAGTGTCTGATGGGAACAACAATCTCTGACATTGGTCCAGTATTAAGCGAGATCGCTGCAGTCGTCAGCGGAGAAACAAGCTACAATGTAAGTTAATAGGGCAATTGTCCAGCTTGTATTTACCTTCACAAAAGTGCTGTTTTGCCACTGACAGGCTCAGGTTAATATTCTAAGTGTCTGACAACATTATGGAAAGGATCCCTTCAGAGATAGACCTTTACAACCTCTTTGAGACCTTTCTGTTTAACCAGAAACAGCTCTGAAGTCGCTAGCTCTAAACCCACCAGACTCCATTTAAAAAAGCAATACTTTTAGCGTGTATAAAGCCAACATATTTTCACATGTAAATCAGTAAACTATGTGTTTATTTTAACCAAAACTAGAGCTGTGATGGTTGGAAAAGTGGAAAGACGACCCAAAACGGCTTTTCATAGTTATATTTTGTTTCTGTCGACTTTGAATGAAGTGTATTTTACGACGCAAAAATTACTGTTTATTTACATGGAGTCTGGTGGGTTTAGTGAACGCAATTTCACAGATGTTTTTTTTTTGTTTAAAAACGTCGACGTCCTTAGAAATCCTTTCCATAATGTTGTCAGACACTTAGAATATTAATCTGAGCCTGTCAGCAGCAAAACGAGCACTTTTGTGAAGGTAAATACAAGCTGGACAATTGCCCTATTAACTTACATTGTAGCTTGTTTCGCCGCTGCCGACTGCAGCGATCTCACTTAATACTGGATTGTTGTTCCCATCAGTCACGTAGACACAGTCCTCATAAATCCACCGGAGTTTAGAACGCCAACACAAAGAAAGAGGAAGGTGCTGGAAATTCGGCCTAAAAGAGGGGACATCCGGCAGAATTTCCGGTGGCACCTGAACAATCCCGGAAGTGGAACGTTATCAATATAGACTAGCCTAAACCTAACCAAACTGCAATCGTTTCACAACCTTAACAACATGTTTAAAACTGCGACCGTTACGTTCTCTGGTTTGTTTCTGTGGGTCGTATTCGTGGGTAGGAATAAAACAACCTATATCGTCGTATGGTTTGGAGTCACAAAGAGCCCAAGTAGCAGAGCATAGTCCAGTTTCACCCCCCCCCCCCCCCCTCCAACTACATAAGCTGGTATCAAAAGTGAAACAGTGTGAGAAAAGTAAAACGAAGCAAAGCAATGCTGATTTGGCAGCAGTGAAATAGCAATGCTAGCACGTTGAAAGCTGCACAATCAGAAACGGCATTGTATTCCTGTGTTGATTTGAGCAGCCCATTTCCAGTGAACTAGCTGCTGCAGAAAAGAGAGTGGAGACTGTTGAAGAACCTTAAACTAAAGTGTGTGTGTGTACTTTCATCCTGCAGGGATGATTGCAGCGGTTAGTAGTGGGGGGAGAGAACACTTCGCTCTTGTCGAGCCCTTAATGCCTTTTCGTCTGTGTGGGAAGTGTTTGCAAGAAGTTGCAAATGGATTTCTGATTTGGGAAATAACATGTTTGTCCACTTGCTGGGAGACAGGAGCGTGGGTGCAGTTCAAGCACAGAGCGGCCCCCGCTCAACAAGTAGGTGTGAAGAGGGCCAAACACAGAAAACATGGGTTGATAGGTCAATTTGAGGAAGGCTGACAAGTTGCTGAAAGATTGTACAGAACATGATTGGCACACAGATTTCCCCACATCAGCCAGCTCGTGCTAGTTGACAGATTATTCCTTTATCAAAAATATGTTACATTTTTAGCATGTTTTAGCTAGAACTAAATCTTATTTTTTTTTAGCCAAAGTAAATTTGAACAGAAAAATACTTTGCACATCTATAACTTTATCAAAAATATGTCACATTGTTAGCGTGGTTTAGCTCAAACTAAATCTGGTTATTTTTTAGCCAAAGTAAATTTGAACAGAAAAATACTTTGCTATAACGTGACGCAGGTGCGTCGGAGTGGGACGAGCATAGGTCAAAATTGTCACCTGCAAAGATAAATTCAATAGCTGGCAATGTTTCGGTACTTTTTTAGCAACATTTTGCCTGATGAAGGTCTGAAAACGTTTCCAGCTATTACATTTATCTTTGCAAGTTAGACGCACCTGTCTCACATCATAGCAAAGGATTTTTCTGTTCAAATTTACTTTGGCTAAGTTAGATAGACAGTGTGTGAGGGGTTGAGGGGCTTCTTTGCAGCCAAAGTACATTTTAAAGGGGACAAGACGACATATTTCTTGAAACAGAAATTGGTGTTTTCTCAGCAGACTCTGGTGCGGACCGGCTTGTAGGCCAAGTCTGGCTGTCTCACAGCAGACTCTCACTGCATGATCATCATGATTGATGTGAAAAAGCATGTGATTGGTTGTGCTGTCATGTGGAAAAGCTTCTGCTCTCTTGTGTTTCGTGATGAGAAAAAGTACCACAAAATTGCACTGAAAGTACAATGATTTAGCAAAATAGTTACTTCCCACCACTGGTGCTAACATTTGAGTTTTTAGAGGAGTGTCTCCAGCAGAGACTCTGATTACAGAGCTTGTTAGAGGATCAAATCATGGTTTCCAGATTGCCTCAGCTGCTTTTGAAACAACCTAACAGTATGAAGAAGAAACAAGTAGAAATATTATTTGTGGTTCTGTGTGTTTCTATTTTGGGCACTCAAGACATAGCAGCAGTTTGTGTTGTCAATTTCTCTGTTCAGCAACAAGATATTGTGATGTTTACGATAGGGCTGCAGCCAACGATTATTTTCTCCATTAATGGAAAAGTTGTTTGGTCTATATAAGATGTCAGAAAACGGTGAAAACTGTTGATCAGTGTTTCCCAAAGTCCAAGAGGACGTCCTCAAATGTCTTGTTTTGTCCACAACTCAAAGATATTCAGTTTACTGTCCCAGAGGAGAGAAGAAACTAGAACAATATTCACATTTAAGAAGCTGGAATCAGAGAATTTATACTTTTTGTTTTCATAAAAAATGACTCAAACCGACAAAAAGATTAATTTAAATAGTGGACAACTAATCGATTAATGTTTGCAACTCTCGTTGACGATCGATAGATAGAGACTGTCACTTGTAAATAAATGAATAGGACATACTGAGGGTGAAAACAAAGTTTGTCAGCTGGCAGGTTCAGTCATGGGTTAGGGTTCGAATCCTACTTCAGACTTGAGATTTTTCATACGCCACTCTTTCCTAAGTGGGCATACCACACCAAAAAAAGCAATCCGCCGATTTTCCGCAGGGTTGGCGTGTCAATGAAACGGCCCATTTGTGTGACGTCCTGTTATGTTCTCAAACCCCCCAATGTAGCACAAGCAGACTTTATATTTCACAATTACTGTTTTCGGCTGGATCGTTTATAGATTTTGACGTTTCCGACCGCACTTGAAGGCAGCTTTATTTTCACAGAGAGTGATTTTTACCCTCCATAGTGTTTTAAAGTGCTCATATTACGCTTTTTGGCTTTTTCCCTTTCCTTTATTGTGTTATATATCTTTTTTGTACACTCCAAACAGCTCTATTGTAGTCCAGCCTTTACTTCAGAAACAAACGTGGTCACTTTGTAACACATGTTATAATGCTCACCTAGCTGCTAGCGTGGCACGCCCTCATACTCTGCTTCTGACTGGCTAGTAGTCCTTACCTAGGTACTGTCAGGGCACGCCCTCATACTCTGCTTCTGACTGGCTAGTAGTCCTTACCTAGCTACTGTCAGGGCACGCCCTCATACTCTGCTTCTGACTGGCTAGTAGTCCTTACCTAGCTATTGAGCATGTGCGACTCCCAACAAAGATGGTACAGAAGTGAGATGTCTCACTCTGTAGCTAAAACAGAGAGCTCAACACACAGGGTGAAAAGAGGAGCTGCAGCAATGTGCAGTACAACAAAAATACGTTTTTTTTTTTTTTAATTAAACAACATAAACCTATTCTGGTACAACCTCTAAATACAATTATGAACCTAAAAAAATTGCATAATATGAGCACTTTAAAACTTTCTTGTGGCAGCGATAGAGCCAGTGATGTTTCTCGTTTCCTGTACGTGATTCTCACACCGCCTCAAACCATAACTCAAAACACACCGACAATTCTGATCTCCAGTTACATGATTGGCCTCTGCAGCGTGACCCCCCCCCCCCACCCCCCCGACCCCCCGCAGCCTAAACGCACTACCCCCATTCAAAATGAATGGAAAGACTAATTGCCTCCAATTTGAACTCTCTAAAAGACAATCTTGTCATGTAGTTAAGATATTTGCCTCCCCTCAGGGATCCTTCAAAGTTTCATCTCCTCTAATCTGATTCCTCCTGCCCACGCTGTTGTCAACACATTTTGGTTTTTTACTTTACGGCTGTGCGCCTCCTGCATGTGCCCGACGCCTGAATCAGAGATGAGCAAAGTGGTTCGCATAAGGGTTCATTTCTCGAGGCTTCAGAGTGTAAAACAGGCAGATATATTACAGATGGTCTGTGTGATCTGTGATACACTGCATCAGATGGTTTTTGACAGAATTTTGCACCGGTAAAGACTTAGAAATAACGATGAAGAAAAAACTAAATTTTCACCTAATCTGTTTATATCAATGTGTATTTTCTTTTGGTATAGTATAATCAACATGACTGTATAATAAATGGATTTCCTTGAGAGGAATGCGGCTATCAAACATGTGTAAATCGATCCTTTTGTCATAATATAATAATAGCAGGAGGGGCAATATTAGTAGGCTATTCTAAAACTGGAAGCTGCGGTGGTTTAACCGGGCAGAGGGCAGTGATGTTGCCCGCGTAGATCACGGATGTGTAACAAAACCGTGTCGATTCGACCCACTTCCTAAACCAGTCACGTGGTACGGACGGGCAGCGAGTCTTCGGATGTCATCAATGACGTCGTTTGTCTAAAACCACACAAGCCTCGATCCACGCTTCACGGAAAACATCCGGGATTTCTCGACACACGCTTCAAAGCCTCGGCACAGAACGTAACATCACTAGGTATAACGTATATCTGAAGGCTTACGGTACGCGTTCATAGTGATCTTCTTTTCCACGCTTCCCATTCATTGTCTTTGTAAGCAGCCGTGCAATACATCTCTCTCGTAGCCTTGCGGCGAGTTTTCATTTCACTCATTTGCATGAGGTTGAGGTCCGAGCTACTTTATGCAAATGAGTGGCGTCCAGTTGGACTCGCCGCCTCTCGAAACTCCCAAACATCTTGTAAACTGACCGCTGTCGATCTCAAATGATCGGCGATTCAGCAACTGCATAGCTTGTTTCTCGCATAAAATGTTTGTTCTAATGCAACTAATTGCTAAAACTTATGTTGTTTGCAGTTTTTCTACTGAAATCAGATTTTTCTCTTTTGTTTTTTGTATACACATATTGCACATTGTTGCCCTGAGGCAACAGAAATAATCAATAATTTAGATAAATACAACCTGGATGGGATAATGCATTATCATTAGACCACAATCTTCAGTAGATGGTTAGCAGGGTTTTTCCTGCATAGAGGAATTTTTCACCAGCCCCAAAATGATAAGAAATGAGAATAAAAATAGCAATTCAAATCCTCTCTAAATTTGTTTAAAGTGCCCATATTATGAAAAAATCACTTTTTCTGGGATTTGGGGTGTTATGTTGTGTCTCTGGTGCTTCCACACACATACAAACTTTGAAAAAAATCCATCCATGCTGTTTAGAGTGAGATACGGTTTCTGAATGTGTCCTGCCTTCAGTCTCTGGTGAGCTGTTCAAAATCGGCACGGCTTGTGACGTCACAAGCCGAAACGAGCAGGCTAACCGCAACCATTAGCTCGTAGCGTTAGCATGCTAACGCTATGGCTAACGCTAGCATGCTAACGCTAGCATGCTACCTCGTTCTCAATAGCAAAGCACTGCTACAACACACACAAGTTCGCCATAATCTACAAAAGAACTACTTACATGTGCGCCCTCATTTAGAAGTCTCCCAGCTAATCCTGCCTTGTAACTGACCAACGTTGTAGAAACAGCCTTTCTTTTACTGTCTATGGAGCTAGCTAGCTGACATGATCTACATCTGAGCTACTGGGCATGTGCAGTGCAATCAAAGATAGTACAGAAGAAGAAGAAAAGAGGTCTCACTCTGTAGCTAAAACAGAGACCAGCTGAAAAGAGGATCTGCAGCAGTGAGAGAGAGCGGTGCAGTACAACACAAATATGGTGTTTTTTGAAAATTAAACCATGTAAACCTATTCTGGTACAACCTTAAAATACAATTATGAACCTGAAAATGAGCATAATATGGCTGCTTTAAGAGCAATTTACCAAGCCACCGTTGAACAAGCAGAACATAACCTTGAATATGAGAGCTAATCTCTGGCTGTACCGGACTCTCCCGGGGGATTTGAACGGCAGTATTTAAATTAGGGGTGGGAAAAATAATCGATTCTTAGATGCATCGCCATTCTCTCTAGAACGATTCTATTATATATTCTGATAAGTTAATAACCGATTTAAAAAAATGTGTTGATTTTTATTTAAAAGTTACTGTCTCCAGACAAGTACAAATCAGAAAACAGAGTGACTGAAAGAGGATGGGATAATGGACAACAACTTAGAATTTAGGCAAGAGTGCAGAAAAGAAATACATTTTGTATATATACACATTATCTAACATACATAAAATAATTAGGCAAAACACATTTAGGCTGTTCATCTACTTTATCACATGACATCTGACCACCTCATGTTTCATGTTCTAAGAAGCCAATTCTCCACCTTTAAACATGACTGAGCCTCTGACATGGAAGATTACTGGGAGAGAAGGGGACTTCCACAAGCATGTTTAAGGCTTAAGCATGGAACGACTACACAATAAAAACCTCAGTAGACTAAACATTTCATTAAAACTTGTGTGTGACAAATACTGTATATGTCAAAATCTAAGCTTTGTCTAGCGGCTTTGTCTGGGAAGCAAACTCTGAGTAGCAAACTCAGATTTATATGTATATTTTTAAAAATTACGCATGGAAATGTACATAAAAAAATGGTTGCATCGATAATTGGTTTAGAATCGAATCGTTGGCCTCTGAATCGGAATCGAATGGTGAGGTGCCAATCGATTCCCACCCCTAATTTAAATATTAATATTTTTTTTAAAGCAGTTTTGTTAATTGGGATTTTGTGTACATAATGTACATTTTTGTTTATCAAATTGTCAGAAATAACAGCATAATGCATAGATTTCTGTCAAATAAGGTAACACAGACTCATTGCCGTTCTGTACGAGGACCGTGCTTACCGTGCGTGAAGTCACACTCTGCAGGCTAATGACAATAATGAGACTTAACCCTTGTGTTGTCGTCCCGTCGACCGTGCAATTTGGCTTCTCTGTGTAAAAATGTAAACTTTTTCCAATGTTTTGGTCGTCTTTTTTGACACTTTTGTCGCTTTTCCCGATGTTTTGGAAAAGTTTTGACGTTTTAGTCACCTTTTTCCCAGTTATTTTGTCACTTTTCCGTCAATATTTTCGGCGCTTTTTCTGACGTTCTCTTATCAATTTTTTTTCCAAATGCTATAAAATTGACTCAAACACCCAAATTCAATGGAAGTAGTGAGCTGATCATTTAATTTACTTGTGAAGAGCGTTGTACGGAACCATCAACGTTTTTTTCTTTTGACAATTTGGTTGAAAGAAACCCATATTTCTGATATAGAAACTTTTTGAAAACGGGTCAAATTTGACCCGAGGACACCAGGAGGATTAAAAAAAGAAAAGCTAACACTTAATGCATAATGCATAATGCTCTGGATGTATGGATAATAGCCGGAGTGCTGGAGCCTTCAGGAGACCAGCGGGAGACTCCTAGAACCTGACTGACTGACTGATCAATTACAGTCCTGCGTGTTTGAAATGACTGATACGGGGAAACTGATTGACACCCCTGCAGGTTAAAAATAGACCCTCGGCGGTAATGGCGATGGAGACTTAAACTGGACTGGAAGGATGCAGGTTTTCCCTGTGGACTTTTCATGTTTCATGTGCAGAGCAGCTGCAGAGTCGTCTCCCGCTCGCTTTGAACATTTCAGGTTTTATTTGGATTCTGCGCTTCATATCCGGATTAACAAAAGAGAATTAAAAGAGGCAAAACAAAATAGGGAGCTTATCAATTATTCATGAGCCTTTCCCCATCCTCCTCGTTTGAAGTTGATTCCTTTTTTTCCCCCTCTCACTTGGGACTTGTCTGTTTTTTTTTTTTTCTTCCTGGATCTGATACCATCCCCTCCTCCCCAAAACCTCCGCCGTGTTAAGTCGACGCTCGTCTCAATTTGAGCGATTTGTTTACCCTGTGAGATGTTGGATTTGTCGTTGTCTCTTGTGACAGCATCTCCAGGGATTTAAAAAAAAAAACAACACCAGATATTAGTCCTGACAGCAGGGAGGAGGGCCAACGATGAAACAGTTCTGATTTTTTACCTTCTTCTCTCTCTCTCTCTCTCTCTCTCTCTCTCTCTCTCTCTCTCTCTCTCTCTCTCTCTCTCTCTCTCTCTCTCTCTCTCTCTTCTACTCATTCCTCAGATCTCACGGATCGGCCTGATTGTTCACAAAACCAAAAGGCAGGATTTCCAGGTGTTGGCGGGCTCAGCAGGGTTCCTCATGGCCGCCTATTGTGTTGGTAAGAAGCCCTAAAACGGGACTAACTGTACCTAACAGTGCTGTTGTTCCTCACAGGGAGCGGTCGGTAGCCTTCTTATCCCCCAGGCTGCCATCTCCCTTACTGTTTGTTTTCTTTCTTTCTTTTTAATCTCCAACCAAAAGGGAGAAGTTGTCTGTATGTCTTTCATTTCGGGTCCTCAATTACAAGCGAAGAAAGCGGCCACATTATTCACAAATATCTAGTTGGTTTTTTTTGTGTGTGGGTGCTTTGATAAATGGTCATCCACACAAAACCGCTGGCTATCAGATGTCAACATCCGCCCTCTTTCTAACCCATAAACCCTTGCATTCCGGGGTCACTTCCTGTAGTTGTTTCAGATTTCGCTCCCACTCCAGATGAACAGAGCAGCTTCCTGAACGGATCGCATGTCACCGTCTACTGAACGTGCAGATTTTTAGGGACATAATCCTGATATTGAGTTTCACAGGATACATGTCCTAAACATGTCCTCATTTTTAGATTGATTTCCTACTGTAAGCAGCACGGACGGATTATGAGACAATGGGCCCCACCATCTTTCCTACATAGGAGCAACACAGACTTTGTGATGCTTTTGGCCTCTTTTTCTATGTTGTTTTAGACCAATTATCGGCCCTGGCCGTATTATCGGGCAGTTTTTTTGGCAGTTGGCAGATTATCTTTATCGGCGTTTTAGTTGCCTGATAACCACAACACTGTCTGACTATCTTCTACTGGGTGTTATGTTGAAAGTTTCTCATTTATTCAATAATTGCTTAAAGTATCTAAACAAAGTTTTTCGTTGGAGTTTGTAACATTCCAAAATCTTGACATGCATTTGTATATGCATATCGGTTCCAGATATCAGTTGTCGGTGTGTTTTTAACGACTAATAATCGGTATCGGTATTGGCCTTGAAAAAATAGTATCGGTTGATCCCTAAATTTGTGTCTCTTTGTGGTCTTTTTGTGTTTCTGTGGTCATTTTGCATCAGTTGGTCGGTGTCTCTTCAAAGACATCAGGAGGTGGAGGCCAGAGGGCCCCTAGTCTATATCCTTGACGTTCCACTTCCGGGATTGCTCCGTTGCCGCCGGGAAATCCGTTTTATCTGAAAATTCATTTAGGCCGGATATCCGTTGCCTTGGTCTTTCTTTGTGTTGGCGTTCTATACTACATGTGTTGGCGTTTGTGTTGGCGTTCTACTGAGGACAATGGTTAACTATTCCTCAGATCTCTGCAGGGTAAATCCAGACAGCTAGCTAGACTATCTGTCCAATCTGAGTTTTCTGTTGCACGACTAAAACAACTTTTAAACGTTATCATGTTCCACCAAAACAAGTTCCTTCCCGAGGCTATTTTGCAGAGGCACCGCTGCTTTTCTCCGGTGCTTAGCACCGCCCAAGACAATTGGGATTGGTTTAAAGATATGCCATTAAACTAGAGCACGTTTTCCTCCCTTCCCCGAATGCGATGTGGAGTAGCCAGACTATCCTCCAACGCACTTTGGAGGAGGGTCTGGCAAAGCGAGACTACAGGGCTCCTGACCCTCTGGGCCGCAGGGGGCCCATGGGCTTGTGCCCTAGAGCTGAAGAGCTTTGCTTGTTCGGTCTTAATTTCTGTCATTTTACACGGGCTCGTGCCGGGCTCGTGCTGGGCTCGTGCTGGGCTCGTGCTGGGCTCGGGGTTGCGCTCCGGGTTGCGCGGTAAATGAGCGGTCAGGTGATGCGCTTTGATTAGCGCGAAAATGGATGGTGAGGAGGTGAAACGCAGGCTGGCCTCTGGAGGACTTATTTCATTTCTTTGTTCCAACTTCCAAGTGGCCTATAGCCTCCGTTAGTCATGAATAAATTATGTTAAAAAATGTATAAATGACTCATTCTTGACAAAAGGCAAAAGAGCTGTGTGCGTGCGCACGTTTGAATAATGTCGGGCTGTAAACGGGTTCGGGATTTTAAAAAACTGTCAATCAAAATGTACTTGTCGGGCTCGGGCTTGTCGGGCCTAACTTTTAAGGCCTGATTACAGCTCTGTTGTGCCCCGTAGGCCATTCACTAATCCATCCGTGCCAAGCAGCTGTTAGATTTCATTTACTTTTACTATCAAAATCAATTAGCAAAGGCATGGAAATGACTTGAGAGAATGAATCCATCACAAAGACCATTGAGTCAACTCTAATTAACTTGCTGAAGTTGCGTCATCATTGCATCTGCAGTTGAAAGCAGGAACTGTTTTAAAATCTCTCCTACTTAATGAATGATGAATGACAATGAAAAGCTTGTACTTCATGAGCTATGGGTTTGGCAAACACAGCCATAGCCAAAATATATAAAAAAAAAAGTAGAGTTACACACGTCCTAGTAGTTAATGCACCATCAAAAGATGTTTCAAAACAGTACTAGCTAGCAATTTTATTGCCATAACAAGAGAGAAATGTTCACAAAAACATAAAGGAGACGAATGTCTGATGTGCCCAGATTTAACTAGCTGAGTGTCGGATAGATTCACTCTTCTGCACGTCGGTGCACAACTATGGAAACACACTTCCAATAAAATTAAACAAAGAAGTTGTTCTTTGAAGTGTATTTTCTGGAAGCGTTTTTTAAAACCGTGAAAACAGATTCTCAGAAGTTTCTATTTCTCAGAACTCGAGAGTCTGAATGTCACAACCATAATAATACTCACAGCCTGGAAACAAAAGAGACACATTTACAGTTAGAATTCAAACCAGCAAACATTATTACACGGCCTGGTTGAGTACTTGATTCTGTCAATCACAGCACTCTGCGGTCTGCTCTATCTGTACAACAGACCGTTGCCATGGGCGGAGTTCTCATCATAGACTCTGGCGGACCATTTTTAAATCAATAAAGTCGTTTTGAAATCAATATTTGTGCTCATACGGAGCTCATACTGCTGATCAGCAGATCACAAAGGGAGAGAGAGGATGGAGGAAACGGGGATCGCTAACAGCGCTAACAGCAACATCGCAAACAGAGCGTTAGTTAGCTCCACGGTTAGCGTACTCACCGGGGCGACCTGGCTTTCGCCGGAGAGCGGTGCTTTTCAGCGGTAAAGTTAACTGTCCCGACCGAGAAGCAGACAGGTAACCTCTGTATGAGTAGCCGTGTGATAAGCGGGATAATGTAGAGCGATGGAGTCATTGTTCCTTATGTATTTTACTATTTGTATTTCACCTGTGCTCAAGAGAATTTCACATTAAAAGCCTTTCTCCTCCCATGTCCAATATGTCAACTTTTCAGAAATGAAGCATTGGCCTGTTTTTATCTGGACTCTTGTGTTTTTTAATCAGCCCGAGTTTAGTCGGGTTTTCTGATCCTGTGGGGAGGCATGTCATCTTTCATTTGAAGATGAGTAAATCATAAAACATCAGCAACCCTTCGCAGCAGCGTTATGAAACCATGTCTTCTACCTTGTCGGTATGGCGGCCACGTACACCGAACTGTAAGCCTGGATTAGATAACACGTTAGGCATCGAGGAACCTAATGAGTCATGTTCTCCCACTGCCAGCCATGCCTCACACACACACACACACACACACACACACACATACACACACACACACACTTTCAGTTTATGGAGATGAGAATGTCCCATGTCAGGGAGCAAAAATCAGAGAGCTGTGGAAGTGTGTGTGTGTGTGTGTGTGTGTGTGTGTGTGTGTGTGATGGATAGATATGATAATATGTCCACACTGTGTCTCCGATGTCTGAATTCATGCTCTCAACACCCCCACCAGTCGGGCTGAAAGGGGTCGGCCGTCTACCTGTCAGTCAAAATCGTGTAGAGCCTCACGACAAAGAGCTTCACATGCACTTCTGTTCTCAGTGGAGTTTCCAAATCTGCAGACTTAGCTCGCTTGTGCTTTGCTAGGCTGTCAAAGGGAAGGTCTCGAACCAAAATCTGTGGTCTCACGTTCATGTTTTGGTCATATCTTTGGCCAAATGTGCCCAAAGTGCTGCTGTTGTCATTTTTATGTAAAGACATTCATTAAATTGCAAAAATAAATATTCCAATAGTCCGAACCTTTTTTTTTTGAGAAGGAATATTCAAACGTCTTTTTGGCCAGTTTAGACAGATCTATGTATTGGATCGATCAGATGAGATGAAGATGAAAAATGTGCCTGTGTGTGCCTCCTCGACAGTCGTTCGCTTGCTTTCCTTACCACCGCTTTTCTTCTCGTGCACCAATTCGCTTGAGCTGAACAGCCAATCAGACTACTACTCGGTCCAATGGTATAAAAAATCCTCGAAAACTTTGTCCAAATTCATCTCTTTTCATCCAACAATCAAAAGTAGTCAAAATGTTTTCATTTAGGTAGAGGTAAATGTTAATTTGAATATGACAATTATTTATTTGTCTGAACAGGGCCAGTGGCATAGGAAGTATAGGCAAATGCTACGGGCGCCGGCAGACCAAAAGAGTCAAGAAAAATTGAATAAAATTAGAAAAAAGCGGCAAAAATGTCGAATAAGGGGGGAAAAAACGTTGGAAAAGCACCAACAAATGTTGGAAAAGGCGACAAAAATTCCGAAAAATGCGTTGAAAAAAGGGCCATAAACGTCGAAAAAACCCATCAAAAACTATGGAAAAAAGCATCACAAATGTCGAAAGAAATTGGCAAAAACAAATAAATGTCGAAATAAATGACATTTTTGAAAGAAACGTCGGAAAAAGCTAAAAAAACTGTGAAAAAAAAAATGCTGTAAAAAGCACCCACAATGTGGAAAAAACACAACAAAAACGGCGAAAAATGACAACACCCTTCAGAAAAAGCGCCAAAAACAGCTGAAATCTTGCCTAAGGCACCAAATTGTATAGGGCCGGCTGTGTGCGTGAGTGCGTTTGTTTCAGTTGGTTCTGACCTACAGACCTCGTTCCACCGTTCTTCCACTTGCCTGGACATCTTGAATCACATTTTGCCTCCGTCTGTCTTTGTTGACGAGCTGTCAGTCAGCAGCGTGAGGTAAGCTGCTGTCAGCGGTGTGATCTGAGCAGCGGCGGGCCACAGAAAACATAAATCGGACAGAAATTCTGTCCATCATCACTGGCTCGACTATCAACAACAACAACAACAGTGTGCTTTTTTTCCTCCAGAGATGTTACACTGAAAGGCCATGATATCTTGTTGCCTTGGAAAAATGTATATGTATCTAGCTCTGTCAATAAAAAAATCAGACATCACATGAAGCCCTGCTGCCTACTGATCTGTCAGGGAATGAAAAAAAAAAAAGAGGATGGAAGGCTGAAACGCTGGACATCGAAAAACGATTCTCTAAACGTTGTCAGTAAATCATTTGTGTCTGTGTGTTGACAGCAGTAATGTAAAACCATGGGAGTGATGGAATGCCTTTATTTAAGGAGTATATGTTCAGCCTAAAGCCATGCAGAAAACATTCCAGACATTTCTTTCTGCTGTGTTTTATCTTCAGTTGTTTGAACACTGAATTCTGTCCACACCTTGTCATGTGAAAACTCCAGCTGAAGGATTCCACGCTTCTCTGAGGATTCGAGGAAATTCTCCCATCTCTTGGGCAACTCAAGTGCTTCTTGTACTTTGCTGCGATGCATGCTAACAGCGCACTGTGCATGATTGCTGGACGGGGCGTTTAATATTCTAAACATACTGTACAAAGGGCGTTGAGTCATTGCACACAGTGAGCTGATCAAACGTGATTTATCAGGCCACCTGCTTCAACTTAACATAAATATCATCAACTCATACACTTCAAGCTGATACATCGGGCATATGCTACCCCATTGAAATGCTTCAAAATGAAATTAGTCCCAAATCCTATTTGCACTCATTGCCCAGATCAGGCACTTGGCACAGCAATGCACATGTTTTGGGAGTGCACCCCAATCAGACGCTTCTGGACTGATGTATTTTCTATAGTGTCATCACTACTGGATGATGTCATACAACCTGCCTTCTTAACGATGATTCACAGCTATCCCTCACTCTCAACCAACGTAGATTACTCTTGGCAGTGCTTATGGCAGCAAAAAAGACCATCTTAAGGCTTTGGTTCCACCCTAATCTACCCTTAACACAATACTGGCTAACTGCCTACCAGTATATTACTTCTCTTGAGTGTATAACTGCACGCCTCAACAAGGCCAAACTAACAACCATCCATTGTATAATGCCTTTAAAAACTGTCAAAAAGCTTTCACAGACAAAGCAAAAACAGGATACTTGGAGGACAATATAACAAAAGAAAGCCAAACGGTAAATAAAAGAATAAAAGCAACAATAAGACGACAAGAAAAAGACGACATCACATAAAAGCGAGTCTATAAAAATGGGTGATGTGATGTTGTGATGTTAAAACCAGTAAGAAACCTAGCTTCTTTTTTTTTTGCCCAAATGGGCAAGTGGGTTCAGGGTCCAAAATTAACTCTTTTGTCCACCAGCCAAATGGCTAGTGAATGTTAAAAATGTACCAGCCAGTTACAGATAGTCTCGCTTTGCCAGACCTTCCTCCACAGCGAACAGGAAGGTCTGGCTAGTCCACACAGCATTAGGGGGTGCCCGGTTAGCTCAGTTGGTAGAGCGGGCGCCCATATATAGAGGTTTACTCCTTGACGCAGCTGGCCCGGGTTCGATTCCGACCTGCGGCCCTTTGCTGCATGTCATTCCCCCCTCTCTCTCTCCCCCCTTTCATGTCTTTAGCTGTCCTGTCAAAATAAAGACACCAGAGCAATTCCAGTAGTGGAACGTCGAGGATATAGACCACTAAACAGATACCCATTGTTTTTTAGCTGGTGAGTGAAGCTACTCTACCTAGACACTTGCATATTTTACCAGCATTTGGCTAGTAGATGGAGCTAATTTTGGACCCTGAGTGGGTTGTAATATTTACTTGCCTCGGGCCATCGGGCAACTCTTATTGTTGAAGCCTGCTCACTAAGTTAAGGATGAGAAGTCTCTGCTGCAGCCCTACTTTGTGATTGAACTTGACTATACACATACAGATCTTTTGCCTTGCCTACATTTCTATTACATTTCTTTCGGGTGGCAATGTCAGTCAGTAGTACAGCCTCACAGAGCTACAAGCATGGCTGCAGAGTCTTGTTTTCTTCTTTTTCTTCCTTTTTATTGAGACACACGCTTTTACAAATAAAAGGATGGTTTGTGGTTGGAAAGGTCAAGAACATATCTCATTGTATGAGGGGAAAAAAATGGAAAGAGCGAAAAAAGCGACAACTCTTTCTTATATGCTCATCCTTTACCTCTGGATTGTGATCTGTGTGTCTAGGTGCGGTTGGCGGAGTGTGTGCGCTGGCTAACGTTCTGGGCCAGGAGCTGTGTGAGTTGGAGCGTCTGTGCGTGTCCGGTCGCTGGGACGAAGCCAGAGTCCTGCAGCAGCGCCTCATCGAGCCCAACGCCGCCGTGAGTACCATCTGCCGCACCGGGGACGCTTTTATCCGCCGACACCACAGAACAAACTCGCACAAACAGTGACAGACTGGCGGGTTAGTCACAGTCCTCAGAGGTAGAACTGATCAAGCCTGATTAAACCTCAGTGCGTGAAGACACAACCACGGCTGTTTTCGGCAAAAAAATAACTGCAGTTTTGTAGAACTCGCAGGATTCGTTGCAAAGAAGATTTGCATTCTTAAAGATTTAAGACTTCATTGGCTGCTTTTGATGAGGTTCAACTCATATATTTTATAAAGTCCAGTCTGCCCAAAAAAACAAAGTACGGCTTCCCATTTTTTCATAACGTGATCTGAAAACTCCAAATTAAAACCACTTTCATTAATGTAAATATGACGTAAAATAAGTACTTCTACCTTTACTTACATATATTTTTATTTAATGTTATTCAAGTACTGTTGTAAAGGTAAGAACTACAAACAAAAAGACAAAATTAAAGGCATCATAAAGAAAAAGGGAAAGTTTATTTTTATACGGTTCTGTGAAAAAAATCATCCCAGCCCTTGTTACATGACCAATTAATGTTTCCATGATGACTATCCAAATTTTTGCCTTGTGTATTGTATTTGGATACACAATTTGTTGCAAAAAAAACAAGTAAAATTATTAATGAATGTGATGTATTTTATTTAGCAATTTGTTGTTCTGTTCTAGCCAATATTTCCTATAATTCTAAACAGATTTTCTATGCTGTATTCTGACTGATTATTGGTCCCTCCTGTGCCACCCCACTTAAAAAAAAATCCTGGAATCGCCCCTGTGTGTTGCTAGGTGACCAGGAAGTTGGGAGTCCCCGCCCTCAAGCAGGCGATGGAGTGGTTTGGTTTCCACGGCGGCGCCTGTCGATCACCTCTTCAGCCGCTCACAGAGGCCGAGGCTCAGCAGCTGAGGCGGGACTTCTCCTCCGACGGCTGGCTGTGAGGTCACACGGGTGACGGGCAGAGTGTGTGTGTGTGTGTGTGTGTGTGTGTGTGTGTGTGTGTGTGTGTGTGTGTGTGTGTGTGCGTGCGCGCGCGCGCACTTTACCTGGAAACCTTTTAGCAGGTCAGCCCTTACGGGCCTGCTACATTGCATGCGTAACGTATGCGGAGCGGATGTTCCAAAAATACGCTTCCACTATAATCGATGAAACTGTCAGAGGTGCGTCTGCTCCACAGAGATCCGCTCTACAAGGGTAAAAATAGGACAGTCTTCCATTTGTATATTTTACGCGAGGTGTGTGCGGCCCTCTTAAACAGAAATGGATCATAAAGTGTGTATATGTCTTTGAAATTAAACTACCAATGTACAGGAAACGACTTGATGACTGTCAATGAGCATATTGGCCATTTTATTTTGAGAGTTTCTGTTTTTATTTCTTGTTTCCCTCACCTGCGTCCTCTGATAACAGCTGACAGTAGATTGACGTATCACAGCGCTGTGCCGGCTCCAAAAACTGAAGAAACGACAACAATCCCAAAGCAAAAGCTCTCCCTCTCACCTGTGAGGTACGCCGTGTGTGCGCTGCAGGTGTAGCCAGTTAAAACATACATTCATCTTCTCCGCGAACGGTCCGCTTACGGTACGCGTTCAAATTTAGCGTTAGACCTGTCAGTGTAATTTGGCAAGGAGGGGGAACACCTGGGATTGGGCATGGAGGTTCCATTTTGGAATTGTTTCAAAAAAACATTTTTTTTATTGAAATCGTTTGGAAAATTTGGTTTCGAATCCTATCATCGGTTCCAAATTTAACACGCGCAAGTTTGGGTTTCCGTAGCGGCGACCGTACTTCCAAGGCGCTTGTTGTGTTGCGGCCACGGAGCACAGTAAGCGGCGCGCTAGTGTGGCTTTATTTTACGTTGAAAAAGCCTGTAAATCACCATTGAGTCAAAATAAAATAAAATGTTCCTCTTATCTGACAAATAAGCATGTGACTCGTTTCAACTTCACCCATCAAAGAATCGGAATCGAGAATCGATAAGAACCCGAATCGAAAGGAAGAATCTGAATTGTAAAAATCAAAACGATGCCCAACCCTAGGAACGCGGCACGAAAATAAATCCGTTGCTGCCCCCCATAAAAATACCAAAAAATCAACTTAATTCGGTTCATATACAGTATGTCATATACTGGAGGTTTGTTCCTAAAATCTCTTACGGCTTACGTTTTCTGTCATGAATAAAACCTGAATCAAATCAAAGATTTTACAAATGAAAACTTCAAAGTTCTTTTTTAATAGGCTCCGCTCATGTTGCATTTTAAATGACATTTTCTATTCATACTTCTTTTTTATTTGACCCTAAAATCACTGTCATACGATCAAGTTGCTTCTCTGCTGCACCTCCCAGTAGTGCAGATAGAAAAATTCAGTAAATTGAAAAGTTAGAAACATGTTGTATGTGCACTTGTTTTGACAATAAAATTGCATTTCACTTCAATAACATATGGTTTCCTTCTGTATTTAACTGTCAAGAAAAAAGGTGGGTTTGCTCTTCATGCAGACACATTTGAGTTAAAGGAACACGCCGACTTATTGGGACTTTAGCTTATTCCCCGTATCCCCCAGAGTTAGATAAGTCCATACATACCCTTCTCATCTCCGTGCGTGTTGTAACTCTGTCTGACAGCTCCACCGGTAGTTTAGCCTAGCACAGAACATGCAGGTGAATGGTTCCACTAATCCTACTGCTCCGAATTGTGACAAAAAAGTGACAAAATAACGCCAACATGTTCCTGTTTACATGTTGTGATTTGTATAGTCACAGCGTGTACAAATAACAAGGTCACATGAGACACAGCCATCTTCTAACCGTAAACAAACCGGGAACTATATTCTCAGACAGGTTTGCTGCAAAGCAAATCATTCCGCCCAAGTACTATATTCTTCCGCCTGAGAATATAGTTCCCGGTTTGTTTACAGTTAGAAGATGGCTGTGTCTCATGTTACGTTGTTTTTTGTACACGCTGTGACTATACAAGTCACAACATGTAAATAGGAACATGTTGGCGTTATTTTGTCACTTATTGGGAGCAGTAGGCTAGTTGGAACCATTCACCTGCATGTACTGTGCTGGCCTGATGGAGCCGTCAGACAGTGTTACAACACGCACGGAGATGAGAAGGGTATGTATGGACTTGTCTAACTCTGGGGGTTACGGTGAATAAGCTAAGTTCCCAATAAGTCGGCGTGTTCCTTTAAACTGTTCACAGAGGATGTGTGTGATTAGGTCAACCTCCACGGGCTTTTCTTTAAGAGACCAGAGTTCGAATCCCGTTTTGAAAATAAAAGTAAACCTAATCCTGTGGATCGTATAGGAGGGGAGGAATCAGTCTTGTATAAAGTACTTGAATGCAATACTTGAGTAGAAGTACGAGTATGTTAACCAGAAACTGACTTTGGTAGAAGTTAGTCACCTTTTAAAATATTATATAAGTATCCAAAGTTAATTTCTGATATTAAACGCACTTAATTAGTACAAGTAAAAGTAAAGTCTGACATCAACAAAGAGAAACAGAAATAGAATTTTTCACTCACTCCAACGAACAAAAATTATTATATGGGGGGGGGGCTTCCATCATTATGCTTCCTCCTCTTCTTTTTTAGTTTTGGCGATTGGCAACCAACAGGCATTACGTCACCAACTGGAATGGAGCATGCATCTAACACATTTCTTCTGCCTTTATTTTTGTAGTAACGAAGATGCTTAGGGAAAATACAGTGGAGGGAAAGTATACATTTTCCAGAAATATAATTAACGAAGTAAAGAACAAAGGCGAGGAAATTCTGCTTAAGTACAGTAACAAAAGTATTTGTACTTGGTTACATTTCAACACTGGTAGCAGTGTTTTCGGTAACACTTGAAGGTATCTACATAAGAGTGACATGACACTGTCATGAACACATGAACCATAACCATAACTTGTTATGACAAAAACCGAATGACACTTACTAAAAGAAGCGTTATGTCATAAACGTTAATGACTTGTTTATAATGTTTATGACACGTTCATGACAGTGTCATGTCACTCTTATGTAGATACCTTCAAGTAAAGTGTAACCGTGTTTTCCCTAGCTTTGTGGAAGACTTAGGTGCGCGTATCTGGTGGGGGGGTTTAGGCGTCCTTCCTGAAGAAAATGTAGCGTTTTTCAATTAAAACAAAGAGGCAATTTCCCCTGTACATTTTGGCTCTCTTTGTGGGAGTTTGTCTCTTTGTAGTCGTGTTGTTTCTCTTTTTGGTCATTTTTGTTTCCTTTGGCGTTGTTTTGGGTCTGTGGTCATTTGGCGTCTCTTTGTAGTCGGTTTGTGTCCCTTTTGTGCTATTTTTGCATCTCTCACCATATCGGTGTCTGAAAAGCTAGAGCAGATAATAAATAAATAGCACTTCAAGGCAAAACTTAAAGCTAAAGAAGTCCAACTCCAGTCATTGGATCTGAGAAAATCTTTTTAGTTACATTTATTCGGCTCAGGTGCTGCAACCTAAACCTTACAGTGGCAGGGAAAACCCTGAGAACAAATACGTGAAAATTCAACTTAAGTACACTAACAACGTATTTGTACTTGGTTCCATTACAACACTGGTAGGAGTAAATGACCTCTATCCTTGTTCCGTTTAGAGGACTTGTTGTATTTAGTCCTACTTATTGTTTCATTGTGGGAATGTTAAGGGCCTATGTATACAGTATGTAGTGCATACAGTTTACACTTCTGACCCCAAATAACGGCAGAAAGTAAATAAAGTGCAAATAAGGACACTTCCACTTCCACAGAAGACCTGAAACCCCCTCTATGGGTGTTTTTCTGGCTGCAGTGATTAACACGTGTCTATCTGGTCGACAGGAAAGGTTGGAAGTTCATTTCAATGTTTCCACTGATCAGCCATAGTTAACAGAAGGCAGAACTGAAGGTCACTTTCACAGTTTGCCGTAAAATAAGCCGTCGGAGCACTCTGGGATGTGAAAAAGTTAAAATCCGCAATTACCGCTATAATTAAAGCCAAGTGTAGCAGGTAGCCATGGCAATGAGAGCCTTCCAGCTTTTTTTTAACATCTTTGCTTTTATCTAACCAATTAGCACCCTTTTAGCAAAAATTAAAAAAAAAAAGAACTCTCTGGATCATAAAGTGCAGATGTTTGTGTGTGCAGGATACTCCTGAGGGAAAGCTCTTTAAGATTGAGGTCGATAAAACACCAACAATGAACCATATTGTAAATGTGCTGTAAAAAACCCAAACTTACTGTATGAACCAAACGAGACAAAAAAGTTGAGTAGAGCTGCAGTTTGTGATGATTCCGTGTGCTCGTCACTACGAGCGAGCGTCACCTTTCACTTCACACACACAGTCAGTGAAACATTGTAAAATATATAAAAAAACAGCAGGGCCACTTGTACATTTAGAGAATTAAAAGGATGTATTCAAAAGATCAGTCAACATTTTCTAAAGATCAGGACAGCGGTAAATGAGGCTCTGAACGTCCTCAGTTTGAAAGACATTCCACTCATGAGTTCATATGAATTGATTTATTTGGGAACGCCATAGAAATACACTGAAGTACCATAGAAAAGGCATGAACTCTGTGCAACAGTGAAAATGTGTCCAAGGATTTCTGATAGTATGAGCTATATTATTTTCATTCACTCTGACGGTCCAGAGCGGTCATGGTGCTTTAGATTTTTGCCAAAGAACTAAATACAGAAAACTAATTTAAAACTAAATAATTATTACTATATTTCTCTTTGGCTGCAAAACGTTTTGTTCCTTCCAGAGATGGCAAAAGGAGAAGAGAAATCATTTTTGACATTCTTTGAAGTTTTCTTATTCAAAATTGTGTGGGTTTTTCTTCACTGCTTGCATTAACTGTTGACATTATTTAGAGAGCATGTCTGACCCTAAAGCCTTGAAGCTCAGTCAGCGTAGTTTCAACAATCTAAAGGTACAAAAGTATCCTGAATTCTTTATTTCGCTGTTAATAGCACAGTAACTTTGTTTTTAAGTCAGAACTTATGTCTATTCAAATGATTAAACAGAAATGGCATTGACAAAATAATGAGATTTAATATTTAATATTTGGAAGCATAGCCTTTAGAGAAAATGACTGCCTTCAAGTGCGTCCTATAGACTTCAGTGAAATTCCTGGCCGTCTCCTCTTTTGCAAACGGCTCCAATTTGTTTCAGATTTGAAGGGTGCCTTCTTCTACAGTTTTCAGCAGTGATCCAGAATGAAAATCTGCAGAATATTCTGTGAAAATGTGTATCCACAGATTCCGTGTGGTCCTGCTGGTCACTTTAGAACAGTCCAGTGTTTTCCTTTGACCCATCCCTGGATGCATTTTGACAGTGGTGGAATGTAATTTAGTACATGCATGGACGTAGTGGACACGGGGTACAGGGGGGACACGTCCCCTTCACTTTCAGTGTCGGTTCCCTCCGGCCCCCATAAGTAGGCGAGTGTGTTACTCGGGTTGGGTCAGTTAATTGATAGAGTCGTACAGATATAGGCAATAATAAAATAATATATAGTTAGTCAGTTTTGTTAGTTTATTTTTATTTCTGTGTCATGCCAAACATTTGGCCCATCCCACATGGGATTACAAGACACCACAAACTTATTGAGCAAACGTCTTCCGGTCGACATACTGTATACAAATCCTTCAGAGAAATACATGAATACAAGTATATATACAGTGCTAAGCATAAGTGAGTACACCCATGCTAAAGTTGACTTAAAAGAGGAATCAAAAATTATATTTTGGAAATTGATCTTAATGCCTTTATTAAAAAAATTTGGAAAAATCCAACCTAAAATTTCCTTTGGGATGAATAAAGTATCTATCTATTTATCTATATTTATTTGGGAATGCCATAGAAATACACTGAAGTACCATAGAAAAGGCATGCACCCTACCTGTAAGGCCCTATGGAGTCTGTCTTATAACTTTTTTAAATTCTTAATTTCTTGATTCCGTCCATTATTTGGCACCACTGAAACTATTGGGCTCTACATTACTGCTGCCATCAGTCTAGGACCGGCCCCAGCCGGGCCCTCGTCGAAGAAAAGACACTAGCCACCGGGCTAAACAACTTCTCCGGGATGAAAACCTGGACAGCTTTAGTTACAAGTTACTTTATAAATTAAGATTTCTCCACACAAAACATGTGGTTTATTAAATGTGATGTTTTGCTATAAATGAAACTAGCCAACAATATAACAGCCTACAAGTCCAGCTGAAATGATTAGACCATTAAAGGTCCCATGGCATGAAAATGTCACTTTATGAGGTTTTTTTAACATTAATATGAGTTCCCCCAGCCTGCCTATGGTCCCCCAGTGGCTAGAAATGGTGATAGGTGTAAACCGAGCCCTGGGTATCCTGCTCTGCCTTTGAGAAATGAAAGCTCAGATGGGCCGATCTGGAATTTCCCCTTTATGGTTTTAGTTTAAAAAAAAACGAATGATACACGGATTGAGGCCCAAACTTACTGTATGAACCAAACGAGACAAAAAAGTTGAGTAGAGCTGCAGTTTGTGAAATGAGGCTCTGAACGTCCTCAGTTTGAAAGACATTCCACTCATGAGTTCATATGAATTGATTTATTTGGGAACGCCATAGAAATACACTGAAGTACCATAGAAAAGGCATGAACTCTGTGCAACAGTGAAAATGTGTCCAAGGATTTCTGATAGTATGAGCTATATTATTTTCATTCACTCTGACGGTCCAGAGCGGTCATGGTGCTTTAGATTTTTGCCAAAGAACTAAATACATAAAACTAATTTAAAACTAAATAATTATTACTATATTTCTCTTTGGCTGCAAAACGTTTTGTTCCTTCCAGAGATGGCAAAAGGAGAAGAGAAATCATTTTTGACATTCTTTGAAGTTTTCTTATTCAAAATTGTGTGGGTTTTTCTTCACTGCTTGCATTAACTGTTGACATTATTTAGAGAGCATGTCTGACCCTAAAGCCTTGAAGCTCAGTCAGCGTAGTTTCAACAATCTAAAGGTACAAAAGTATCCTGAATTCTTTATTTCGCTGTTAATAGCACAGTAACTTTGTTTTTAAGTCAGAACTTATGTCTATTCAAATGATTAAACAGAAATGGCATTGACAAAATAATGAGATTTAATATTTAATATTTGGAAGCATAGCCTTTAGAGAAAATGACTGCCTTCAAGTGCATCCTATAGACTTCAGTGAAATTCCTGGCCGTCTCCTCTTTTGCAAACGGCTCCAATTTGTTTCAGATTTGAAGGGTGCCTTCTTCCAACGGCTGTTTTCAGATCTCGCCACGCGTGTTCAATGGGATTCAGATCTGGATGGACTCAATGCTGGTCCCAGACCCAAACAGAATCTGCGGACTTTCTTTACAGTTTTCAGCGGTGATCCAGAATGAAAATCTGCGGAGTTAAGCGGACTGTTTTCTGCTAGGGGTGGAGATGTGTTAACATGGGTTTTAATTCTTTAAATTTGTTTAAAATCTGCATGATATTCTGTGAAATTCTGCGTCCACAGATTCCGTGTGGCCCTGCTGGTCACTTTAGAACAGTCCAGCGTTTTCCTTTGACCCATTCCTGGATGCATTTTGACAGTGGTGGAATGTAATTTAGTACATTCATGGGCGTAGTGGACACGGGGTACGGGGAGGGGGGGTGGGACACGTCCCCTCCACTTTTAATGTTGGTTCCCTCCGGCCCCCATAAGTAGGCGAGTGTGTTACTCGGGTTGCGTCAGTTGATTGATAGAGTCATATAGAGATTTGCATGGTTTTATTTCAGTTAGCCTAATAGTTGGTTTGATTTGCATTGAGAGATGATTTTATGGAAAGTACGTAAAATACATTAAAAAAATAGCAGGGCCACTTGTACATTTAGAGAATTAAAAGGATGTATTCAAAAGATCAGTCAACATTTTCTAAAGATCAGGACAGCGGTAAATAAGGCTCTGAACGTCCTCAGTTTGAAAGACATTCCACTCATGAGTTCATATGAATTGATTTATTTGGGAATGCCATAGAAATACACTGAAGTACCATAGAAAAGGCATGCACCCTACCTGTAAGGCCCTATGGAGTCTGTCTTATAGCTTTTTTAAATTCTTAATTTCTTGATTCCGTCCATTATTTGGTACCACTGAAACTATTGGGCTCTACATTACTGCTGCCATCAGTCTAGGACCGGCCCCAGCCGGGCCCTCGTCGAAGAAAAGACACTAGCCACCGGGCTAAACAACTTCTCCGGGATGAAAACCTGGACAGCTTTAGTTACAAGTTACTTTATAAATTAAGATTTCTCCACACAAAACATGTGGTTTATTAAATGTGATGTTTTGCTATAAATGAAACTAGCCAACAATATAACAGCCTACAAGTCCAGCTGAAATGATTAGACCATTAAAGGTCCCATGGCATGAAAATGTCACTTTATGAGGTTTTTTTAACATTAATATGAGTTCCCCCAGCCTGCCTATGGTCCCCCAGTGGCTAGAAATGGTGATAGGTGTAAACCGAGCCCTGGGTATCCTGCTCTGCCTTTGAGAAAATGAAAGCTCAGATGGGCCGATCTGGAATCTCCTCCTTATGATGTCATAAGGGGAAAGGTTACCTCCCCTTTCTCTGCTTTGCCCACCGCCCACAGCTGCCCAGAGAATTTGGCCCGCCCATGAGGAAGTAGAGAGTTACAACCGTGGCCGCAAGATGGTCAAGGCCACTGTCAGTACCCGATCCGTACCGCCTGTAAGATCCGTTCTGCGCATGCGCATGATTACGTAGTAGAAAACTAACAATGTCCCTGTGCGATTTGTACCACGCATGCGTTGAAACACTTTACGACCAAACATCACAACTTTTGTATTAAATCTTTATTATACAATAGTCATACAAACAATCAAGACTTGTTGCCACTGATCCAAAACCGTGTAGCGACGTCGTTGTTGTGTTGTTTATGTTAATGTTTTTACTTTTAATATTTCGTCTTGACTAATAACCATAGACTGTATATTATTAATGCGATGAAGTGTAAACGTACATAGCTAAGTGTCCTTTCAAAGACGGGATGACAGCTCTTCCAGCCACCACTGCTGTATACCACTATAGTAGCTACATGCTAACGGCAGTAAACATGTCACCTTAGCTAGCAATGTTGTTAAATTCTGCCCAATTCCGGGTCACATTCCTGCTGAAACATGTCCGATTGTGTAGTGTTTGGTTCAGAAGCCTTTATCGGCGATTTTTTACGTTAGAAAGTGTGGCTTCGTTCCACTACAATCTAACGTTAGCATACTCATAGCTAACTATTATGTAGCTGCATGCTAATGCGACATAGCCGAGCATATATAGCTAGCTATATATGTATGTATGTAGCAGGACTTTGTACCGTAAAAAAATCACCAATAAAAGCTTATAAACCAAATACTAAACAAATACAAATACAGTAAAGTGACCGGAATTTGGGGTGAAATGTCCAGCATGAGCTACATAATAGTTTGCTAGGAGTATGCTGGTCTCTCACAGAGATCTCATTTGTAGCCATGTTTTTATCCGAAACTTTCATAAAAGTACAAACACATAAAGTGAGAGGTATATGCACATGATTAAACTTTATTTCAAGCATGATTAACCTGAAGCAGGACGGAGTCATGACTTAAAACACCAAAGCAAGGCTTCTAGCTCAGGCTAGCTAGCGTTAGCAAATTACCTTCAAAGTTGCAAAGAAATGATGAAACGTAAAACTTGAAGTCTTTATTTAATTTGCTACATGGTGTTGTACTGGATGGCCAGACGACCCTCCGTATATCATTAACAGATACTTTAGGAAACTCCAGCAAACACCTTGTAAACTTCATCTCTGCCATCATAACGGTCTACTGTCACTGTCTAATGTTTTCTTCCGGTAACCATAGAGCTGTGCGCAAGCGTAGAACTGATCAGGCAGTGTCGTAAAACACGCTGAGTTTCTGCGCATGTGCTGAATTATGCGCATGCGCAGAACGGATCTTACAGGCGGTACGGATTGGGTACTGACAGCCACACCCCCACCCTCCACCTTTCCCCCCCTCTCTCCTCCTCAATAGCATTTAAAGCTACAGACACAGAAATGGCACATCCTAAGGAAAGCTCATTGTGGGACTGGCTCTAGTGGCTGTAATTCTGCACCAAGGCTGAATTTCGGGAAAGAGACTTCAGATACAGTATTAGGGGACCACTAAGGCCTATATAAAAGAGACTTCAGATACAGTATTAGGGGACCACTAAGGCCTATATAAAAGAGACTTCAGATACAGTATTAGGGGACCACTAAGGTCTATATAAAAGAGACTTCAGATACAGTATTAGGGGACCACTAAGACCTATATAAAGAGACTTCAGATACAGTATTAGGGGACCAATAAGGCCTATATGAAAGCATTCAAAAAGCAGCCTGTCATAGGACCTTTAAACACACAACTGTTTGGATTGTTTCCAGTTGTGTGAGTATTTTTACTTTTAATACTTTAAGTAAGTAAGTCCTGATGATACTTCAATACTTTTACTTAAGTAACATTTTCAATGCAGGACTTTTACTTGAAACAGAGTATTTTTAAAGTGTGGTATTGGTACTTTTACTGAAGTAAAGGATCTGAATACTTCTTCCACCGCTGCTTTTTGATGTGTGTTTTGGGTCATTGTCCTGCTGAACGGCGACGTAGACGTAGCTTTGTGACACACTGGGTAGAACAATGCGCCCCAAAAATACGTCGGTAATCGCCTTATGTCATGATGCCACAAACAGATTCATTTTTTTACCTTTAAACAAAGAGTTGATGCGATTAACCAAAAAGCTCTAATTTGGATTCACATTTGACGTTTCAGGTGACGTCATCTTGGGTTTTGGGAAACACCGATCGACATTTTTCATAATTTTCTGACATTTTATACACCACAACAAAAATGTGGATCAGTGTTTCCCAAAGCCCAAGATGACGTCCTCAAATGTCTTGTTTTGTCCACAACTCAAAGATATTCAGGTTCCTGTCACAGAGGAGAGAAGAAAACTAGAAAATATTCACATTTAAGAAGCTGGAGTCAGAGAATTTTTTCATAAAAAATGTTGTAGTTGACAACTAGGGTTGGGTATCGTTTGGGTTTTTTCCGATACCGGTGCTAAAATTATACTTTTTAAACAGTGCCGGTGCCTAAACGGTGCCTGCACAAAACGACAGTCGGTGACATTTAAGAACGGCTTGTTGCTAAGGCGATATGGTCAAAATTAAATGATTTATTAAAAATGAAATAACAATAACTTATAACAATAACTTATTTTACCAGTAAATTGCTGGTAAACGACAAAAACAACCACTAGATGGAGAAAGGGTATTTTACAATAACTTTGAATGCATCACAAGGCTGGCGAGTTTCAAGTGAACGCACCGTCTGTGTTGTTTTTCCGACAACGGCAGCTGCAGACTGTTACGTCTCCGTGTTGGAATCCTCTACAGTGAAATACAGTCACACCGCGTTAGCTGTCAACATTTTAATCGTTCTCTTTAATCCAGCTGCTAGCTAACGGTAGGCTAACGTTACCTGCTGCCAAGTGTATTATGCTAACTAGCATCACATGCAGCGATGTTTCGGTTGCCTCTAACGTCCGTTTCGGAGCATCAGAGGACAGCGCTGGCATTTCAGTGGCACCAAAATGGTCCGGTAGATACCGGTTGTTAAAGCACCGGTGCTGTATTAGCACCGGATGTCGGTACACAACCCTATGGACAACTAATCGATTAAACTTTGCAACTCTAGCTTGTGTGGAATAAGTATTTTTTTCAGCTGCAAACCAAAGAAAGCCCCACCGTGCTGCCTGCTCTGCGGCAAAGGCATCCCTTTGACCCACCCCCGAGGCCTGTGATGCTGGGGACTAGTAGCGAGTCAGCAAAAGCTTCCCTGAGCGCTGCAGCGTCAGAGGCCAGTGGTGGAGGAAGTATTCAGATCCCTTACTTAAGTAAAAGTACTAATACCACACTGTAAAAAAATACTCTGTTACAAGTAAAAGTCCTGTATTGAAATTATTACTTAAGTAAAAGTCTGTAAGTATCATCAGGGAAATGAACTTAAAGTATTAAGTACTCAATGCAGAAAAATTAATTCAATTAGAAACTGGAATCCATCCAAACAGTTCTGTCAATCAACTCAGTGTTTAATCATCTAATAATTTTTAGCTGGCCGTTATATTGTTGGGTAGTTTAATATATAATAAAACATCGTATTTTATAAACTACATGTGTTTTGTGTGCAAAAATCCTAATTTGTAAAGTAACTAGTAACTGAAGCTGACAGATTAATGTAGTGGAATATTTCTCTCTGAAATGTAGTGGAGTAGAAGTAGAAAGTGGCATGAAAAGACAAGAATCAGGTAAAGTACAAACACCTTAAATGTGTACTTAAGTATATAGTTACATTCCACCCCTGATCACAGGGACGAGGGTGCCGATGACATGGAGAGATCTCCCCACAAACACTCTTCCCCCTCTCGTTTCCTCCGTACTTCATCATCACTCCACAGCGGACAGGTTGTCATTCGTCTCCTCCTCCTCTTCCCTCCATCATCTCTCCCTGCTCTCCCTTTCAGTTTCCTCTTTCTCCTCTCTCTCTCTCTCTCTCTCTCTCTCTCTCGAATTCAAAGGGGCTTTATTGGCATGAATGTTTCAATAACAACGTTGCCAAAGCATCAACATGCAATTTCTTACAAATATTCAGACAGAACACAATAAACAGTTAGATGAACATTACCACAATATTAGGATGGATATATGGATGAATATATAAATCAATACAGCAAATATGAAAACAAGTTCTTAGGCAAGATGAAACAAAAACAAAAAAATGTCTTTCTAAAAAAACGTTAAGACAGAATTTGACATTAGATATACATATGTACAGGTATTTAAAACGCAATGTTCACTCTCTCCCCCCTCTCTCTCCTCTCTCTCCCCCTCTCTCTCTCTTTAGCTCTCTCTCTCCCCCCCTCTATCCTCCCCCTCTCTCTTTCTGCATCCCAGCCTACAGGCAATATGGTGACCTCTCTGTGAAGTGTAGCATGTAATGCCCAGTCCCTCTCTCCCTCTCTGTCTTCTCTCTACTGTTCTGGCAGCGACCCAGATTAAAACCAAGCTTAAAAGATTCCCAGATCCCCCCCCCCTCCCTCCCCCTTTTTGCCTTCCCATGTTTTCCCTCCTCCCTCAGCATCTCCTCTTTTCTTCCGTGTGGTTAGCTGCTGCTGCCTGAGTCACCACCACACTCATTCCCTCTCTCTCTCTCTCTCTCTCTCTCTCTCTCTCTCTCTGAGACTACTACTACTATCTTTTGCTCACACATCTAAGCCTTAATGTGAGAAAAGCAATGGGAAACCTGCTCAGAGACCGAGCCGAGGACTTCTCTTCTCTGGCTGTGAACTTACAATCCCGTGAAAGTATGTGGACACCGTAACGTTACACCTGTCTGTGATAGGTGAACACGTCAAGGAGAAGTCTGCCAGGCTACTAAGTAGCATTCTTTATCTGCACTTAAAAGGACTACTCACACAACAAAATAGTTACAAATATGTAAAAGAGAACAGAGAGAGTGGATCAGATTTAGGAGTGAACCTAGAAAGAGAAAACAACAAAAACCCAACAGGAAACAGCTAGTTGATGGACTGCATGAAGCATACCTGGGCCAGTTAAACAGGCCAACTGTAGATAAACATTATGCATTATACAATCTTTAGTTATTTATTTTTTTAGATTTCTTTATTTAAAAGGGACAAGACACATTAATCAACATGAGTACAGAGTCCAACGTGTAAATGTGCCAGATTTAGCCATACAGGCTAATTTTCATCTGCAGTCCCTAGCAGGTTGATGGCATGAGAAAAACATAACACAAGTATCATACACAGTAGACACAGGTAAAAGTGCATAGACACACATTAGAATGCATCAACAACACATACAGTATGCACACACAGAGACACTACTATAGTGGTAAAGACAAACACTTTATTCTGTATTATGGCAGCATATTTGATTAGTCAATAACCAATGTTTGATGGATTTGGAGAAGGATTTGATAGATGTGGTATGTGGTATGGTATTCCATGTATGGGACTTTGGTTTCACAGTGAGACTTGAGTCTTGAATCAGAGAGCTACAGGGGAGCAATGAGCGACGGCGTTAACGACAACCTGATTAACAGTTAGTTAAACTGGGCGTTCGCAGATCTAAAATTAAGCATAATTGAGCAGCTGCATGACCTATTTTTTTTTGCCTCAAATGGAGACAGTCTTTAGCGGCGACACGAAAAAAATCAGCATTGATTGTTCAAACAACCTGTACTTTAGTTTACCTTATAATGAATGATTGCGGTCTGCTTTAAATAGCAAAGACATGTTATAATGAGGAGAGCAAATACTGTGGAAGCAAATAAGAGACACAAGTATTTAACTGTGAACAGCCACTGAATACCTAATGTTGAAATATTTTACTTTGAAAACCATGTATCTGAGTTCATTTGTTCCGATATTCACCCCTTTGAAATTAAAACATGACATTTCTTGATTTAAAATTTCAAAAGTCGAATGTGAATTGGGAGTGTATTTAACGATTGGTTAGCAAATTGAGGATTGTTTGCGGTCTAAATGAATGGTTTCTTGTTTAATCTGTTAGGCTGTGCTCATTTGGTGTCTTTGTTTAAAGGTGTAGTAGGTAAGACTTATAAAACTAACTTTCTGTCATATTTGCTAAAACTGACCCTATGTTTGAGTAGAACTACATGAAGCAGGTAATTAAAAAAAAAAATCCACTGCTCATGCACACGCATTCATTCTCCCTTGTGGGGGGAGGGGCTTAGGAGACCGTTTTGGGCTTTAGCAGAAAGGGGGGGAGGGACTGAGAAGTTGTTGATGTTCAAATTTTTTGGCTAAGTCCTGGATCTTCCCAATCCTACCTACAGCACCTTTAAGCTGCCAGTCTGTTTTACATTATAATCCTTTCAAAAAAGTCGTGAGTGCTTTTTTAAACGCCACCGGCAACTTTTTTTCTGCAGCTCAGGGCTCATTTTCACATTATTTTGGACCGTTATTGTTACCACTTCTGTGTCTAAAACGTTGGAAAGACTAGAGCAGATAATAAATAAATAACACTCAAAAAGCTTAAAGACAAAACTTGCTAAAGAACTACAATCATTAGATCATAGAAAAGTCATTTAGTTAGTTTTGATGCTCACGGTGTTACGTGGGTGTTGCGCCTAATTTTTGTAATGGTTGGGAAAACCCTGGGAACAAAATATAGTCCCTGGTTCCTCTTGTTGAACTGCAGGTAAAGTTCCAGTAAATGTTTCTGGAAACTTTTTTCACATTTGGTGAAGGAACACCTTCCTATTTTGTAGGGGTGTAAGATAAAATCGATACACTTGAGTATCGCAATATTTTATTTAGCAATACTATAGCTATACTATATATATAATAAATCTATATCTATTGAAACAGTTGTACATTTTATTTCCAAATTGTATATATTTTAAATATTGCTTGTGTAGTATTCTATTATTATTTCATGTATATTGTTTCCTATTATTTAATGTATACTCTGTATGTGTGCTGTGTGTCTGATATTTTGCTGCTGCAACACCGTTATTTCCCATTTTTTTGGGATCAATAAAAATCGATCTATTTATCTATCTATCGATTTTCAAAAACGCAATATCGTTTGTTTTTTTTCAGTTTTTTTTCAGTTTACGTGCAAAAATATTCATGTAAGACAGTGGTTCACGTTAATGTTGTGTTTAAACCCCCTACCACTAGATGCCTATACTGGGACGCACCACTAGTGTCCTTGCCTAACAGTGCCTAGCAGTGCCTAGCAGTGCCTAACAGTGCCTAGCAGTGCCTAGCAGTGCCTAACAGTGCCTAGCAGTGCCTAACAGTGCCTAGCAGTGCCTAGCAGTGCCTAACAGTGCCTAGCAGTGCCTAGCAGTGCCTAACAGTGCCTAGCAGTGCCTAACAGTGCCTAGCAGTGCCTAACAGTGCCTAGCAGTGCCTAACAGTGCCTAGCAGTGCCTGACTTTTTGCTAGAAGCTAACAATGTAGCTATGGCTGAACTCTGGCCTACTTTAGCATATAAACATTAGCTCACTAAGAACCTGTAAACCACAATCCCAAACTGGCAGTTTGATTTTCTGTGTACTGAATTCTTTACCTAAAGTAAACTTCTTTGACTTTTATGCACATCATGTCTTTTTTTAAATATTAGATTTTCTAAAATTATAATTTCAGAAAATCCCAATATATTGACTTACGCACAGTATCGAAATATATTGAATCGTGACCCATGTATCGTGATACGTATCGTATCGCCAGATTCTTGCCAATACACAGCCCTACTATTTTGTCCCTTTTCAACCACAACAAGTACAAATCCAGAGCAGAAGAAGTAGAGAGACCAGTTTCTTCACCCGCAGACGCCTTCATTAATTCAGAAGTCAAAGCAGCAGCAACACATGGACTGCTGGACTTTGAATTCAAAGGTGCGGTTCTGCAGACCTTTGACTCTGCTGTCACCATCTCCCTCTCCAGCCACACTGTAACCTGAAGGCTGATTCTGAAGTTCAAACACCTTGTGAGCTGAAGAGCAAAAAAAAGTCCAACATGTCTCACAAAAACATGGTGCTGGGATCCACTGAACACTGCAGATGTCTGAGACATTTCTGAGCATCAAAGTGTGGATTTTTTCCTTGATGGGTCTCAAAATATTGAATATGTAGATCATGTCTTCACGTCCCTGGGTACCTCCTCCTCCTCCTCCTCTCTTCGGGTCTTTGCGTTATTCCTCCTCTGCAACATTAACACATGGGACTCCATCCCTCTCGCCCTCCTTCAATCTGCTCACGCGCTACTCTTTTTTTTCCTTTTAATTTCCTTCTGTGCCTGAAGCACCTGCAGCAAGAAGGCGGTGGCATGTTGAAATGTTAAAATATAACCATAAAATGAATGTGTTCTGGTCTTAAAATGAAGATGTGCTTTGATGACTTGCCTGAGGGAGAGCTAAGAAAGACTTGACTCGATTGTGTCTAGAGCAAAATGAACCAGTCTGAATTTTGTGGCTCTTTATAATCGTATTTTCAAATTCATATAAATGCAAAATTACTCTTCAACCTAATATGTTAATTCCCACAACTTCTAAACTATGGATGGTTTAATGAGATGAAGGCTGTGTCTTAAACCTTTCACCCTTCAGATTACCCTACGTAAGGAATGCTGTGCACAATTCAAAGCACTTTTGGACACTCCTCAGGTCATTCCTGTCATCGGTCAGTCATGGAAATATGCATTTTTTTCTCTGTAAGTGCAAACTATTATGGCATTTAGCTCTTAGTTACTGACCATCTTTTGAATGCATGCATTGTAGGATAATTTAAATTAGAATATAAAAATGATCAAATACCGGATACTACCAGATACTACTAAAATGGCAAATGCGCTATTTAGTGGATGATAATAGTGAATAATGAAGGATGTTTAATTTAATTTATACTTTTTATTAATCCCCAGTGGGGGAATTACAATTTGATATTTGATGTTTGACAGTCTAAATGTTGTAAAACAATTTTTTTTGGAAAATGTAGTTGTACTTAAGGGCACAACCAATGATTATTTTCACTACCAATTTCTTTTTCTACAAAATATCCAAAGTACTGTCTCAGTATATGTCTCATATATCTTGTTTTGTCCAAACACAAATTATATTCCGTTTAAAATGAGAGAAAATAACCAAATCTTCCTGAGAATATTTGACAGCAGTGATTCTCAAAGTGTGGTCCATGAAAAGTGTTCAGATTCATTCAAATAAATTATCATAATAGAAAGTTTTCTGTTTTTTGTTGTTGTTTTTTTTTTTCAAAATGCTTCATAGTTCAATCAATAATATTTTTATTTTTTAAATCTATATGAATGAATGAATGAATGAATCAATATATTTTTTTATTATTGTGTCATGCATACAATATAATGCTGCATTCCAGACACAATTTTTAGCCCGTAAGTTACAACTTCAAGTCACGACTCACAACTTGGTAGCGTTCAGGGAAAGTCACGACAAACCCTTCTAGCTAGCGTTAACGTTAGCTAGCGTTAGTGTTAGCTAGCGTTAGTGTTAGCTACCGTTAGCGTTAGCTAGCGCTAGCTGATACTAGCGATTTCTAGTCGGCAACATATTTTGGGCTTCTTTTAATAAACATAACCTGTAGTAGTACACAATCGTATGTGTATTATTTTGATTACAATGTGCGGAATTACTTTACGTTGCCTATGTATATTTATTTCTATTTCTCACCGTTAATCACCGGCATCTGCACAGCATCAACAGGGGTCGCCATTGTTGTTTATGTGTGTGTGATATCAAAAAATGGAACTGGGAGTACAATGATCTGGTACGAGTTCACGAGTAGTAAGTTACGGGTTTGACTGCCGTTCCAGGGCACTTTCACGGGTAGAAGGTTGTGAAAACACGAGTTACGGGTTGCCTGGAACGCAGCATAATATGCCCAGCCCACACGGGCTTACATGACACCATTACCCAGGACAAAGGACCAGATGCCAAAGTAACCACATACCCTAACCCAAATAAACCTTCTAGTCTTTTTTGCCAAGCTTTAGAAACAAAAGTCGCCAACTTATAAATATTAAATTTAAACAACCACTCCAATCGGTCATCGTCCGTGCACCAGAACATGTCAGGATTTTGGACAGACATTTCGTGTAAAATCAGTGTTCTTAACAGCAGCTCAGAGTGGAAAAGTAAGAGCTGCTGAATTCCTTTCTAGCAGATGAATATTATATACCTCCCCTAACGCACTCATGCATGCATGTTTACTCTCAAACACACAAACTCCCAAATGTGCCGTTGTGAAGCGCTGGGAACCCAGAGCAATTAAAACCAGGCAAAATCTGCACTAGGTGTGTGCCTCTTCTTCTTTTTTATTTTTTCGTGATAATGGCAGTTTTTATTTCTTGCAGTTGCGTGTGCAGTGACAGTTTTTTTTCCCTGCAGTGCCTGGGCCTCTCTTATCAGTATGCTGCGTGCACTTCCTCTCTAAACATGGCCAAAGCTTTTGGGAGCCGTGAAGCTCCGCTGATAAGATAACAGACAAAGCCTTCTCTCTTTAAGGAAGGCATGAAATAGAAAATATGAGATCCTTCCCTGTGGAATTAGGCGGGAAGAATAGCAAGGGAAGAGACGATGTAAAATCATACATTGGAAAATGAGATTTTCTTAAAAAGTGAGTCAGATATGAAGCATGAGGTTAGGTCAGTGAGGAATACATTTATTTTAGGCCAAGGAACAAAAGAAAACACAGCTGCCACTTGTGGTGCGTTAGGTTAAGATGATCTGCAGAGCATATTTAAATACTTTGCCATGGCAACAGGCTCTATGATTAGGGGCAAACAGGCAAAACTGCTGCAGCACTTGGAATTGAGATGATACAAATTAAGGGAACTCTGGACGGTTGCCAAGGAGACGGAATAGGCGGAGGGGTTAAAGTCCAACCTAAACACACCTTAAAGCTATTTTAGTGACAGCGGAGCAGAGAGTGGGTGGGGGGGAGGGGAGGATGGAGCAGGGGGAGGGGAGGGGTGGGGGGTTTCTGACAGCCCAGCTCCACAAATAATCACTAGACCTGCCAAGTGTGTGATCAGAGTTCAAAATCCTTCCATACAGTGTGTGTGTGTGGGTGTTCTTGTTTAACTATATTAGTGGGGTCCAAAAACTGGGAATACAGTATACTTGTGGGGTCCGGACAGCTTTGTGGGGCCAAAATGCTGGACCCCACAAGGTTAAAGGTCTGTTTGAGGGTTAAGACTTGGTTGTAGGATTAGGGTTAGAATTAGGTTATGGTTAGGGTGAGGGTAAGGGTTAAGGTTAGGCATTTAGTTGTGATGGTTAAGGTTAGGGTAAGGGGCTAGGGAATGCATTATGTCAATGACGGGTCCCCACAAAGATAGTGCCACGCACGTGTGTGTGTGTGTGTGTGTGTGTGTGTGTGTGTGTGTGGATAGATAGATACTTTATTCATCCCAAGGGAAATTTTAGGCATCCAGTAGCTTAGACAAACACAACACAACAAACACACACACACACACACACATATCTCACATACATAAAAATCACTCACAGAAATGTAAAGAGTTAAAGGTGCTATGGTAGAGTGTGTGCAATAGTGGAAGTGCAAAAGAGAACAGTGCAGGGATTGAACAGTGCAATAGGTTATTATTAAATATTAACTGTGACTATGAAAAGAATTATGACTATGTGTGTGTGTGGGTGTGTGTGCCTTTCATTGTTGTCATCAACTGTCATTTCAATGTTTCTCCCAGCATACACTGTAAAATGTTTCACCGTATTACTGTGATATACTGGCAGCAGCTTCACCAGTAAACTACTGTTTATTTACAGTGAGCATTCTGTTTTTAAACTTAAAGTTATTTTACTGTAAATAGACAGCTTCTTACCGTATTCTTTGAATTTACAGTAAAACACTGGCTGCAGAGTAGTTCCCACCTTTTCCTTTATTTTCCCAAGATGCATTGACAGTAAATAACTGTAATCTGTAACATTCGCAGATAGTGCTGTAATATTATGATTTTCTCCCACAATGCATTGCCATTCACAGTATGTAAACTGTAAGGTACTGTGAGATTTTAGCTGTGAATTTACATCAAAGGTTTGCAGTGCACCTCTGCTCGGGCAAAAACCACAATATGAAAAAATAAACAGCTCGTAATCCAGTTGAATTTCCATTCCATTTCCAGTCCATTTTGACACGCTTGCTGTAGTCGTTTTTTTCTTTCCTGCCGCGTGTCACAGAACTGTACGACCACCCACGACCCTTTCCTAAACCCAACCATCCCATTCTTCTGGCGTGTAACGGAACCGTACGCCCACCCACAAACCTTTCCTAAACCCAACCGTCCCGTAGTTCCCGTGTGTCACGGAACCGTAAGCCCAACCACGACCTTTTTCTTAACATAACTGCGTCAAAAGGGACGGCAATAGTCCCGACCAAGCACGTTTAGTTAAAGCGCTAAAGGAGACTTTTAGCGTCAATAAGAACGACAAAGGCACCTGACCAAGCGTCCATATTTTACGAGATGAGTGTGAGAACGTGTTGAAACGGAAGCAGCAGAGGCCGAGATATCCTGACTTTTAGTCTCTGGAATGAGTTAGGTTTCATGCTCAGATTCTAATGGATTAGACCCTTCCAAACCCCATATCTTTGTATGTTTGTAGCACATACTGAAACAATATGAAAAAATAAACAGCTCGTAATCCAGTTGAATTTCATGCATTTTTCTTTTCTTTATTGTTCCTCTCTGGATTAATTTCCATTTTTAGAAAAAAAAAACAAATACTGGTTCTTTTCACGTGACATCATCTTGCAACAAATTCATCAGAAAACGACCAAAGTGATATTATGGCTTTGTGACAACAGGTTTCAGTGTTCAGATGCTCGGTCAGTGTTTTTAAAGGTGCAGAAACGGGGACAACGCCCCGTGTGAAACATACAACATGTGTGTCAGAGGGTTTGTTCGAAAGGTCCCACATTATCTAGATTTGAGTTAGAGAGATTATTTTCTGGCATCTGTAGTTTTTCAGTTCAGTTGTCCACTCTGTCTGCATGTTCAACTGGAGGTCAACCATCACTTGTGTTTTTACTTATAACCAAAATCTACCCTTTCAAGCCAAATTAAGCTTTTGGAAATAAATAATAATAATAATAATAATATTAATAATAATAATAATAAAAAAACTCCTGACTGAACATGTAACTTTGATAAGAGCTGTAAAATGTAGAACATGTAGGTCAGTTGTGACACCTGAGCCTGCTCCATTCACTGAGTGAAGACTGAGATTATGCGTTTAAAAACACAGAAGTGGATCTTAGATTGTCTTTACAATATTGTGAACTCACAACTGAAGGTGGCCCGTTTTAGGAAATGAATTTCAGTTTGTGTAAAATAAGATTTGAATTTATAACGTAGATACCAACTGAGCGGACGTCCCGAGGGCGAGAATAACACTCAATTACTTTTGTTCTAACCAATTTCAAATACAAAAAATTAGATTTTCAAATAATGAAAGCCTTCCGCACAGTAATTCAGGTAAAGACCTGAATTACTGTGCGGAAGGCTTTCATTATTTGAAAATCAAATTTTTTGTATCATCCGTGGACTTGGTCCTGATTGGTTCCCTTTGATCAACAATTACTGAAATCCATTTAATCAGCAGCTAAACTAGAGAAACCCCCCACTGCTCCTGTCAGCCAATCAGAGACCAGTACTGTACATTCTTTTATCCTCTTTAAAGTTTAGTTTAGTACTGGACTTCTATACGGTTGGAGGACTTCCAAGAGATAGTTTAAGGTCAGACACGGCAGACAAAAACATGTTTTTTTCATGCGCTGGTCAGTTTTGAGATTTTGGGCTAATTTATTTGACTAAACTTTGTCTATTTGTGTCTCTAGAACTGGGGAAAGGTTTTCATGGTGATATCTGTTTTGCAATAATCCTTTTCTTCTGTATGCTTTATAAAGAATGGTCAAAACTGACAACCTGTTCTCATTCCGAACTCGTAAAATAAGGACGTTTGGACAGTGGCTGTCAGCGTCTGATGCGACGAAAAAGGCGTCTTTCAGCGTGTTTGTGTAACGCACCGGGGAGAGCAGCAGTTAGATAGGATTTAGTGAGTAGTATGTAAGGGCGAATTTCCGCGTAAGGAGGTTGGTTAGGGGGGTGGATGGGTCAAACAAACACAGGACTTTCACCCAGGAGAGTGGGGTTCGCGTCCATTTTGACACGCTTGCTGTAGTCGTTTTTTTCTTTCCTGCCGCGTGTCACAGAACTGTACGACCACCCACGACCCTTTCCTAAACCCAACCATCCCATTCTTCTGGCGTGTAACGGAACCGTACGCCCACCCACAAACCTTTCCTAAACCCAACCGTCCCGTAGTTCCCGCGTGTCACGGAACCGTAAGCCCAACCACGACCTTTTTCTTAACATAACTGCGTCAAAAGGGACGGCAATAGTCCCGACCAAGCACGTTTAGTTAAAGCGCTAAAGGAGACTTTTAGCGTCAATAAGAACGACAAAGGCACCTGACCAAGCGTCCATATTTTACGAGATGAGTGTGAGAACGTGTTGAAACGGAAGCAGCAGAGGCCGAGATATCCTGACTTTTAGTCTCTGGAATGAGTTAGGTTTCATGCTCAGATTCTAATGGATTAGACCCTTCCAAACCCCATATCTTTGTATGTTTGTAGCACATACCTTACAAATGTTGAAGTATTCTAGCCCCAAACCCATGTCATCAGGGTTGGTGGAGTGCCCCTTTAACTAAATCTGAAGTATGGTGCATTTCAAAATAAAACCGTGACAGCTAGATAATGTGGGACATGAACCATTTCATTTTTTTTTTTTATCCTTCTGTTGTTAAAAATCAAAACATTTCCTGAATAATTGTATCATTTTAAAAGCTTTAATGCAGGTGAAGGTACATCTAGTGTTTTACTTTCCGTCTTCCAGATATTTGAAATCAGCTGTTGTGCCTAAAACTGAGCCCAGTGCAGATGAAGGAAGGAAGGCAGTGAGTCGGTCGGTCGGTTGTGTCATTACTCATCAGGGAGTGCTGACTGTTCTCTCCCCCCGAAAAACGCTCCTATAGGTCGTTTGTTCAAGCAGCAATTACCAATTATTTTTACCTTTTATGGTGGTGCCGCCCTCTAGTGGCCTCCCTAATTATTACGGTAGCAAAGCAGGAAGTAAAGTGATAAAGTATAAGCGCGCCAAATTCCGCGTATGCCGGATCAGGCCCTCACAACCAGCGCTCACGAAAAATCCCTCTGCGACCCAGAAAGGATTTCCCCCATGGGCCACTATTGTAAAAGAGATGCCTGTAAAACTGTTGACAGGACACCTCGAACTGCAAAAAAGGTGGAGTATCACTCTCGCTATTCTGAATTTTTATTTCATGGACTTTTTATATTTGAAAAGCTCCCCTCGAGCCGAGAAAAGCTTTTAAAAAAACCTACCCCAATGTAAAGTTTCTGGGCCGAGCGGGAACTCGCGGGCGGGGCCAGTGGGAGAAAACACTACTGCGGATATTCAGTGGGCCGCATATCACAGAAGTAAACCTGGTAGCTTAGAAATTTTTTTTGGCGGATACGCCACTGAGCAACTCTCATAGGAATGAACGGGGCTCCACCATTAACGTTGCATCCAGGTCTTATAATACATCCATGGGAGGGATGGGTCAAACAAACACAGGACTTTCACAAGGAGACCGGGGTTTATGTTCCGGTTTTTTTTTTTTACCTCATGGAACAAACAGAGCTACGTCGCGTTCTGCATCACGTTATGCGTAACCGGAAGTTAAAGGGTAACTACATTGTTTTCCTTAACCTGGACCCTATTTTCCTATGTTTTTGTGTGTAAGTGACTGATGGGAACAACAATCTTTGACATTGGTCCAGTATTAAGCATGAACGCTGTAACCGGCAGCGACAGAACGGGCTGTAATGTAATTGTGCATCATCAATTTGGTCCACTAAAAGTGTTTTCTTTTTGCCACTAAAAGACTTAGATTAATATTCTAAGTTCTGACAACTTATTCTGACAACATTATGGAAATGATCCCTACAGAAATAGACCTTTTAAAAACCTATTTAAGACCTTTCTGTTTAACCAGAAACAGCTCTGAGATCGCTAGTGCTAAACCCACCAGACTCCATTTAAAAAAAACTATACTTAAAGCCTGTATAGAGCCAACGTATTTTCACATGTAAATCGATAAATTATGTGTTTATTTCAACCAAAACTAGAGTTGTGATGGTTGGAAAAGTGGAAAGACGACCCAAAACGACTTTTCATAGTTTTATTTTGTTTCTGTCGACTTTGAATGAAGTGTATTATACGACGCTAAAATTACTGTTTATTTACATGGAGTCTGGTGGCGTTAGCGAACGCAATTTCGCGGATGTTTTTATGTTTAAAAAAAGGATCCTACTCTTTAACAGAAAGGTCGACCTCCTTAGAAATCCTTTCCATAATGTTGTCAGACCCTTAGCATATTAATCTGAGCCTGTCAGCGGCAAAACGAGCACTTTTGTGAAGGTAAATACAAGCTGGACAATTGCCCTATTAACTTACATTGTAGCTTGTTTCGCCGCTGTCGACCGCAGCGATCTCGCTTAATACTGGACCAATGTCAAAGATTGTTGTTCCCATCAGTCACTTAGACACAAAAACATAGGAATATAGGGTCCAGGTTGAAAAAAACAGTAGTTACCCTTTAAGTAACGTCTTAAATGTAACCAAACTGCGACGGTTCACAGCGTTAAAGGTGCACTATGAGTTCCTGCATGACGTCACTTCTGTTGACGTTCCAAGTAAATACCAAACAAAACAGAGCAAGCTCGCCCCTCCCCCCATGTTTTCTGTAACTTTCATGACTGACTGACTGACTAACTGTCACTAACCACCACCCCCTACCCCAACCATCTTGTCTGTGATTGGCTGGAACGTGGTTTGTTGTATTTTGGTACACAGCCTGTGCCTCTAGTGTTTCTGTGATGTTTACGACCCCTGTGTTGTCTCCCAAGAGGCTTTTTCACACTGTGTTCAGGGGGCAGGCAGCTAACGGATCAAGGAGAGATGCCGACGATTTGAGACAAAAATGAAATCGTGCTGAAACCACGCAGGAACTCATAGTGCACCTTTAACCACGTGTTTAAAGACACGACAGTTTCGTTCTTTTTGTTTAGATATGGGGGCGAAAAAAGCGCTCCCGTGAGTCGTATCTCTGCCACCGAGGCGCTGATTTATTAAACGCTCCTGTGGGTTGTATTAGGGTATAGGAACAAACAACCTATATATAGTTTTGGAGGACTTAAGTGTGATGACGTTCTGATCAACCACTGTCCTCCATCCCCCCACACTGCCTTTCTTACTTCATCAAGCAGAGAAAAGACAAATAGCTTTAAAAAAAACAAACAAAAAAAAACATTGACACTTAAGAAGAAAAAGTTGTTAAAACAGTCAGGCAGTATTCAAAGTATCCAAAGCACAGTAGAAGAAGGTTTTTTGTTCAGGCACTTGTTAAACTCCCTCTGTTTCGTTCATGACTTTTGTTTCCATTCACGTGTTAAACAACAATTACAGAGACATGGAATGCTCTTTCCTTATTTTCTCATTATAGTGGTGATTACGGTAATGGGTTTGGTTTTGTTTAGTGCCAGACATCAGGCCGGCACGGGCTGAAGTGTGAGTGTGTGAAAGGTGAACACTGTGGAACAAATGGAAACTGATTACATCTCCCGCTCTTCACGTGTGTGTAGAATAGGTAAACATTTTCTCTTTGCCTCTTAAAAAAAACACAGGAAAACACATGTAATGTTACATTCAACTTAAAATTGTTAAAGAAAGAAGAAGAACAACAACAACAACAGAGTCCTGGTGTAAATAAGACTCGCTGAAGATGAAAAATCAAGCCATGTTTTTGTTCAAATAACCTGTTTTAAAGGCATCAAGTCTCCTCCGATTGTTGGAAATCACTTCTAAAACAGAATATTCACAGAAAGTTTCATTGTTGTTTTTAAATAGTTGCGTTTGATGATCAAAATAGGTTGGAACCATAGACTGTAAATATCATTATTCATATTAACAGTCTATGGTTGGAACATACTGTATTTATAATATACACTACCTTAGTTTAAACTTGAAGGAACAGTCTGTTGTTGTCTTACCCAGAGTCAGATGAGAAGATTGGTACCTATTGTATACTCTGTTAGGGGTCGTCAACGTTTTTAAAGCCAAGGGCCCCTTAACTGAAAGAGAGAGAGATCAGGGACCCCCTACAATATATATTGTATAAAATGAAGTTGCATATTAAACTGGGGCTACAATAACGTGTAGGGCGGCCTAAAGCCTTTATACGTACTTTTTTTGCATAGACTACTAAGCTATTAAAATATGTCGGCATGATTTTATTAATCATATTTTAATGACGAAACACTCAGCACGAGATTGGGTTCACGAGAACGAGACGAGATTTTAACACTATTTTAAAGAAAACTTCAGTTAAGAAATATGACTGGAAAAATAGTCTTTACTCAGAGAACCAAGGTTACAACGTAACCAAGCGCTTCATTGCAGCAGTAATCAAGGAAGCAGGCTGCTCTTGTATCCATTTATGACCATTTTAAGACGAGGGGAGAACATTTCTCCTCGCTTTAATATCATTAAAAGCAAAGTTAGGTTTTGCTTGGTGCTTTCAACTCTGAATCTGCACGAGTCAGCGCCACACTGAACTGCACGCTGCAGTCTGTGTGTGTGTGTGTGTGTGTGTGTGTGTGTCGGGCGCGAGTGAGAGTGAGAGAGAGCTGCCGTACCTTCTAAGCCAGGGGTCTTCCTTCAACGTTTTTTAAACCAAGGACCCCTTAACTTAAAGAGAGACAGATCAGGGACCCCCTACTACATACAGTATAACTAAGCCTTCATACATACCTTTTTAGTGCATAGAATACTAAGCTATTAAAATAGTTGGCATGATTTTATAAATCATCTTTTAATGTTACACATACATGTGGCACAGTCAATCCTTAGGATGAACTGTATCTGTGTGTGGCCTTAGCTTGGACTACCTTACCTATAGGCCAGTAAGCCTATCTTCAGTGGGGATTTTTTACAAATACGCTGATTTATATTTGCTAATACTATGTTGAATTCATGTTAAAGGCATTTTAGTTTTTGAAAAAACTTTCAAAAAATTAATCATTTGGAAGCAGGGGGACTGCAGTGACTCTGAGGACCCCCTAGTGGTCCCGGACCCCCTGTTGAAGATCTCTGCTCTAAGTCCAAGAGGTGTTTAGCTTAGCTTAGCACAAAGCCTGAAAAACTAATTAAAGGGCAAGCATTCTGTAGCTCAGGCGAATGTTGAAAAAAAATGTCAGCTTTCCATCAAGATAACATTGATATTCGGGTTTTCATCTGATGTTGGGTAGGACAATAAACAATGGGCTCATGAAACAAAATGGAGAAAAAAAAAACAATTGATTGATTTAAGAGTTGGGAGAATTCCAGTCGACCAAGATTTTCTTTGGTTGAGTACACACCCCCCTCCCTACATGAGTGGTAACTCTAAGCGTTTTTCCCAAAATTTGGAACTGTTCCTTTAAGCAAACATTGGATGAGTTGAGGACTTTTTTTTAGCAACAAACAAGTCATATGTTATTCCAATGATCCTTGATAATATCAGCACAATTTGTGAACAGTTGCGTCCCCCTGCTTAAAAAGACAGCCCAGGTCTGTTGTGTACCATTGCTGAGACACTTTTGATTATACATTTAAATCTGAGGCTTCTTCATAGTTGCCTGCTGCGGTTCCTGGTTGATAAAGTGTCTCAATATTGAGCTTGACGGATCCGTTTTGATCAACCGTCTAGGAGGTGGAAAGGAAATGAGTGAATTCTTGTATTAGGGTGGATTTCATCAGGGAGACTCATCACAGTGGAACATGAAATCAGACAGTGTGACTCATGACGGCGGCGGCTGTTGAGTGAAAACCTTTTCACGTTAATATCAAACGGCAACTTTTCAAGTTGAGATTTTAAGGTGTGTGTTTAAAGGGTTTCATGATCCCTAAACTGAGGGAACACTCGCTCGTTGAGTTCAATAACAGAACAACATATTTAAAAAACAAAAAAAACAATCACTATCACAGAGTCACAAGGCTTTTGCCTGGTAATAACACAGTGTCAAAGACTTACGCCCCCCCCCACCCCAGTCTAAAAACCACCCCAGCTAAAGGCAACAGTCAGCTCCATTTAACAAGAAGACATCAGCCCCCCGAACCACATCCTAAATTAATCGCACTCGGAGATAATCACATAACAGACAATTAACTGAATTTCCCATGTAATACCCCGCCCACCTGCCAACCCATAGTACGACTACACACACACACACACACACACACACACACACACACACACACACACACACAGACAGACACACACACACCACACACGCACACTAGCGTCTACACGCCGGTCTTATTATACAGACAGACGCTGAGCCCAAGCAGGCAGCACGCATGAAATAGGTGTTAGTTAGAGCTTATCACAAGCTCTGTTAAGTTCACAACAGTGAAGCTTACACCTTTTTTTTCTCCTCTGAGGGGAGTGGGGGGTATTTTTGGTGATTTATACACAAACACTAAACATTGAAAGTGACATCATTAATTAGGGTTGTGATGAGAAGGGGGGGGGGAAGCTGCATAAAGCATGCAAAGGCGTTTTTTTTTTTTTCTTCTTCTTCTTCTTTTTCCTCCCGGCAAGAGTTTGATTTCAAAAAACACTGGAGAAAGCATCCAACATAATGATAAAGTCTTGTTTTGGTACATCCTGACATTAAGAGAAAGCACATTGTGTACTCTTGATAACAAATTACAAATGATTTTAGACTTTTTGCCTACAAGATGTCTATTTTACGTAAAAAAAAAAAAGAAATTGGATTTCTGGAATTAAACCTCTCTTGCAGACAAGGCAGCCAGCGTCTCATCTCCAGAAGTAAAAGGATCTTGCTTTCAGGCAGAAATTGCACGTTATTATTAGATTGCACCGCCAAAAAAAAAAAAGATTGCACTCAGTAACTGCAGCCTGCGACACCTCCATCACCCCCCACTGATTCTGGATCAGCTGCAGCCTGTTGGCACTGTGTGGTTGGCACTGAGGAGGATGTTCCCGCTGATCTGGGATCAGACTGAGCTGTAACGGCACTGAGTGAAAGAAAACAACAAAAGATACCGCTCACGTTTACTTAAGCCAAGATCTACACTTTTCTGACATTCCACTAACTAATGACTAATATTTAGATATTAGAGCAACAATAAGGTCAGATGTTACAACAAATGTGTCTTTTAACAGGAAGGCGGGAGACCCAGTAAGCACTGATTTGGCATTTTAAAGGTTAAAAATCTGAGTTTAAACTGCGCTGAATTTAGTCCCTACAACAAATCTTTGTCTTCTGTTTTTTTTTTAACCTTAGTATTAATTCCCCCATTTACTTTTCTATTTTTTTTCCATTTCTTTTTTTTCTTTAAACTTTTAAATGTATTTATTTATTTTTGCATTTATTAATTTTTTTTTATCAATGAATTAATGCCTACATGTAATTTTTCATATTTTTGGTACTTTTAATGGCATATTCATTTATTTATTTTATTATGGCCGCTTCCGTCCTCCATACTTTTAATGCAATTATATCCAGTGTTGGGGAGTAATGGAATACATGTACCGGCGTTACGTATTCAGAATACAAATTATGAGTAACTGTATTCCGTTACAGTTACAATTTAAATAGTTGGTATTTAGAATACAGTTACATTATTGAAATGAGTTTGAAATGAGTTTATTCACTCTCTGAATAAATGAAGGCAACTCCATGCATTTCCCAGAAGCCCCAATATAAAAACGAAAAAATTAGCTATTTGCGAGATAACTGATAGAGGTAGAGATGGTAGAGATGGAGCCGGAACCGGCACAACAGAGCCAGGGTAGGAATGCGTTTCTATATTGGAAATTCAAACAGCATTTCACATTAAAGAAAGAACAGGGAGAACGAAATATAACTGTGCAGTGCAACCAACCTCCTTTCAGCGTCCAAATTACTCCACCTCCAACCTGAAGAAGCATCTTAAAGTAAGTTATTTTTTTTAATTAGCCAAGGGTAGTCGTCTGCTGTAGTTTTACTGGTCACCTTGCTATTTCATAGTTGATGTGCGACTTTACATTCTCCTATGTGCTGATTTACCATCCCCAGAGCCGTTGAAAGACTGACTGGCCCCGTTTGACATGCTAACTAACGTTAGCTAAAATTAGCTCGTGGTAGCTTAGACTGCAGTTAGATTTTTGTAGTATGCAGTCCGGGACTACAAATACAACAACCTATCTGCTTGTTCAGGTACACATTCAGCCAGCTGGAACAGAAGAACACACCAGAATAGACCTGTTTTGTAAGCTGTATGTGATGGCCGCATTCCTACACTTATAAAATGCAATTCAATGTGGAAGTAATCCAAGTATTCAGAATACGTTACTCAGATTGAGTAACGTAACGGAATATGTTACAAATTACATTTTTGGGCATGTATTCTGTATTCTGTAACGGAATACATTTTGAAAGTATCCTTCCCAACACTGATTATATCAGTACTTTAAGCTTATTTACTTTATAGTTTTGAAATGGGACTTCCACAAGTTGCAGGAAGTAGCTTGTTAATGTTAAGGTGTGCAGGAAACCCAGAACGCACTGATTTGGTCATTCAAGGTTAAAATAGGATTGATTGTCGGAGTTTGAACTGGGCTTAATTTAGTCTCTACAACAAATCTTTGTTTTTGTCTGTTATTTACCTTTGTATTAATTCCCGTATCAATTACTTTAATTTTCCCATTTATTTATTTATTTTATTGACTTTTAAACGTATTTATTTATGTTAGCATTTTTTTAATCAATTAATGAATACCTACATGCATCTTTTTTACATTTCTGGTACATTTAATAACATTAATTTATTAATCAAAGCATTTATTTATGTTTTATTTTGGCAGACTCTGTACAAATTACTATTTCTTTTTTATTATTATTATTATATCAATGTCAATTAAGCTTAATAACTAGTTTTGAATTGGTGACCTCAACAAGCTACTTAAGCCACAGCTATCAACATGTCAGACACTTTTAGTCTATTATAAATAATATTTTCTATCTTCTGCAGCTTATCTCATTTTCAGGTTGTAAACATTAATTACGCTGTCACAAATAAGAATCCTTCCTCAGGCAACAAAAGATAATTACAGATCTGAATTAATTCTTGGAGTTGTAGTTATTTTAATAACTTTAATGTTTGCCTGGGTCTAGACCTTTGAGTCGGGCCACTCCACCGAGTTGACTGATTCGTCTTGCAATGTGACATGACATCGCTGCGGTCTTGATGAGCCGTCTAAATATCGGCCAACGTCGTATCGTTTGTTTTTACTTTGCTCCGCTCCACTTTTAAACCCCAGCGAAACCAGTATGTTGGCTTGGCTTGGCTACGCATCAGTGTCGACATAAAATTACGTTAGATTCAGACGCATAGGATGGTCTCTAGTGATTGGTTAAGGAAAATCAAAATGTATTCTCATTTAAACCCAGATTAAAAAAAAAAAAAAAACACCAAATCAATGTTTACTGGAACTTCCATATGCACTTTTGAATCCAGAGTTGTGTTTTGTCAGATGAGCTGAGCCTGAGGCAGGGTTAGCACCATTGTGTTGACTGAGCAGTTAATCTGGGTTTGGCCTCAGCTGATCCTGAATCAGTGGCTTTCTAATCGGATGCAAAAAAAGAGAATTGGAGAACTGAAACTGGAGCCATTAAGTTCTACTCCAGATAATACTGGATGTTACAGGAAAGAGAAATAAAATATATGTAAAAGAGCAAAATCTTACTGACATGAGAAGGAAACCAAAGAAAAGAATATAAGCAATCTCTCCATAAATAACATAATCAGCCCTTCTAACCGAGAGGATGGGGATCCTGGAAGTGGGGCACTGTGGGTGATGTAGTCCGGGTCACATGGCCAGAGCTCGGGCCTTGGCGGCTGCTGCCTGCGCTCTCTGCACGGCTCCCTGGCTGTTCTCCCTCCTCATCAGCTGGTTGGTCTCAAACAGGCCCTCCTGGCCACCGCCGCCGCCCGAAAACGTCAGCACTCCTGGACCAGACAGATTTCTTGTGACATATTTCATCAAAGCAAACAGGATACAAAGACGCGAAGACTCGGACATAAAAAAGTTCGTTTCTGCGACGAGGGCCCGGCTGGGGCCGGTCCCAGACTGATGGCAGCATTAATGTAGAGCCCAATAGTTTCTGTGATAACAGAATCATGGACGAAATCTCAAAATTAAGAATTTAAAAAAGCTGTAAGACAGATTCCATAGGGGCCTTACTTTAAGTCAGTGCTAAAAGCTAACTGGACATTTGAAAATATGACAAAACATCTTAAAATACATTATAAAAATACAGTAATTCCCAGTGGCTTAAGCATGGTGGGGGATAGTCACGCTTTGCCAGACCTTCCTCCTCCACAGAGCTGCGGAGGAGGGTCTGGTTTATTGGCATTTCTTTAAACCAATCACAAGCGTCAGATGGAGCAACGGTGCCTCTGCAGATTAGCCTCGGGAAGGAACTTGTTTTGGTGGAAAATGTGTACGATCAAAAGTTGTTTTAGTCGTGAGAGAGACCAACAGCATGTCGTCACAGCAGCATGGCTAACACCAACAACGGAAAAATAAAGTTACCCACAATCCATCAGGTGTATCTCAACTACGGATCTCATAGTGGCCCAAAATACACAACACTTTTACTTTTATTTTCCTGCACTCTAACACCGAAGGGAAGAAATCTTTTAGATGTGGTGACAATGAATTACTTAAAACTTCAGAGAGGTTCTGGTTTAATGTATAAATCCTTCTTGGTGCTTGTTTTAAAGCTTTAGTGCGTAACTTTCTGATATTAATGAACGTCCGTTACATTCAAGCCATTGCCAAATGAGTTGCAACAAAGCTAATTAAGACTATCAGCTCCACACAACTCTCTCTGTATTTCTCAGTATGACTATGTTCAGAAGATTGTGGCGTCCGGTGATACCCACGCAGAAACTCAAGTAAAGATAGTTACCTCTTCTGAAGAGTCCATGTTTTTTATAATCCTGTGTCCTCCTTGGCTACTAGCAACTGCGTGGAGGGGAGGGGTGTGCAGTCACGGAAGGCTTGTATCATGTGGACGCACTGACGCAAACTACGCACTATAGCTTCAACTCAGCTGAGACTTTAACTCTGAATCTAGTTTATGTTTCATCACCTTAATCTTCTGTCATCTTCGTTCAAAGAATTTTAGATACCGGTATCGATACCAATACCGTGACTGCGATAAAGAAATTACAGTATTACAGCACAAATCTTTTCATTTCTTTTTCAGCTCCTACTATGTGAGCCCCGTCTTCTGCGTCTCTACGACGTGTAACGTTAGACAGCCAATCACCAACATTATTAGATTTTGATAGAAGCATGTTGCTTTCTTATTGGCTCACTGACGCTGATCAGATATACTACTTAGGTATTGAAATTGGGTATTGAATGACGAGGCATTTTTCAATAATCAATACTTTAGAGGCAATTCGGTCGGTGCTTAAAAAGTACTGAATTCGGTACCCAGCCCTACATCTGACTTCTTCCTTCTGTCTAATAATGGGTTATGGTTAACTGTTACCTGAACTTGGGTTAATGTTCAATTAAAAACTCCATAAAAACATTTAGGAATGAAGCCCTTCCTTTAAAAAAAAACACACTGCTCGCCCCCCCTCCTGATTTCAGGTTGTTAGATCTCTCAACCTAAAGGAATCTTTATGTTCCATCTCTATTTTTACAAGCACGAAAATGAACCAGTTGTCATGGTGACATGAATAAAAACGTGTTGATTACCTCAGAGACTCAAAGCCTAGACATACACACAGGGGACTCCAGTCCAGACAATTAACATGTTTCACTGTTTAATATAATTAAAAAAGTATTTAAAACATTTGGTATCAGAACAAAGGAGAGAGAGAGAGAGAGAGAGAGAGAGAGAAAAACCATGTGTGAGATTACAAATTAGATACATATTATTACCTAAATGTGTGACACAAACTTTTAATTATAAGAAGCAGAAAAACTGAACAAAACATTAAAGTGAAGAAAGTAAAGTTGCCAAATTGAGATATTGAAATTAACCTTAAGAAATGTTCTTGTCTGATGCTTCATCCTCCTGTTACAGTTTTAAATGTTTACTTTCAGTGATGATTACCTGCATCACTGCACTCAAACATTTGAAGAAGTACTCAGATAGGTAACTTAACTAAAAGTAGCAATAGCACAGTGTAGAAATACTCCGACACAAGTTAAAATCCTGCATTTAGTACAATAAGTGTAAGTGCATTTTACGTAAGTAAAAGTGATAAAGTAGTAAGCATCAAAATGGAGTTAAAGTACCAACAGTAAAATGACTTATTATGCAGAATGGCCCATGCTCGATGGTGTTTTAAGTCCCCAACGTCTCCTTCCAGGCAGCGCTGTGACCGTTGACTTCAAGGCACCTAACCCTAACCCTAACCCTAACCATTGCCTAATCCTAGTGCGTAGGAGACGTTGGGGGCTTAAAACACAGATAAACATGGCCCATTTCAGAATAATATACTGTATATTATATTATTGGATTCTAATTATTGATGAATTCATATACTTTTAAAATTAGCCCCCACCTTTATCAGCGGAAACATTATACCAGAGACAGTTTAGAACTGAGACGGCCCAACTCAGATTAACTTTCTGTATCTGTGCCACGCCTCTTCAGGATACTAGCGGCAGCTCCTGAGTGTCTTGATTCCAATAAGAGAAGTCAACGTGAACACAGATTATGAGCGATTCTTTCGCCCCATAGTCACCAAAATAAATACTTAGACCCATTTCTCACAAGCCACATATCTCCTGAACATTGGGACACTAGAATGGCATTTTTCAGACGGACACATCAGGAGGAAATTATCTTTGTTCGAGACCTGTTCCTGTCTCAGGAAAACAAACTCTTGCGAGATCTGCTAAAGTAAGCTAAAGTCAACTAACAATCGCAAACGCCACAGATGTATTCTAAATGCTAAATATGGCTTTTAGCTGTGTAAGTATCAAATGTTAGCACCAGAAAATATAAAAACACTATGCAAATATAACTTTTCATATGATATGATACACTTTGAAACAAGGCCATGCCCACTTAGGAGATAGGAAGTGCGTACCGTTCGTAAATATAGCTGCCTATAGAGAATTTTTGATTATACTTTTACTACTATTATACTATACTACAGATTTATATGCTGCTGGGTAGCTTGTGATTTCCCCCGGGGATCAATAAAGTTTTATGTTAATCTATAATAACACATAATGTATCTGTTGATTGTAACTTGTATTATTAAATAATGATCTGAATCTCCAAAGTAACTAAAGTTGTCAGATAAATGCAGTGCAGAAAAAGAATATTTGCCTCTGAATTGTGAAGTAGACGATTAAAGTGGCAGAAAATGGAAATACGTAAGTAAAGCACAAGTACCTCAGAGTTGTACTTAATGTACAGTACTTTAGTAAATGTACTCTGTTAACCCCTTTCTGAGGAGAATGAGTTGAGTAGTGTAGTCTTACCGTAGCCGTCCACACATCCGCCTTTAAACTCGCCCTCAAACCTCATCCCGTCGAAGCGAGTGAAGACGCCGGCGCCTTGAAATTTGCCCTGCACAAATTCCCCTTCATACCTAAAAAGAAAAATTCACATGAACACACATTTTCACGAAGAAAAACAACTTCAATTCCAGTTATTTGGATTCATCTAAGGATGAAGGAAAAGAGCTGAGAGGACGGCGAGGAAGGACATTTTTTAAAAAGCAAAAGCAATGTCTTTATAGTGATGTGAGCGATAATTGGGGTTTTGATCTACATTGTAGCAATATTGGTCTTGAATGTTTGGAATTTTAGGTATGAGAGTGACAAATGGCAATGAAGAATTAGTCAACTAACAACACAACAGATGGCCCTGAACAGGCACAGACACTTGAACATCCTCAGCTGTACTTGAACATTGAACTAAACAAATAATGTATGAATGAAAGAAACTCCAAAGCACAAATTTTAAGTGGGGAGGAATGTTTTCAGGCAAGATCACAGAGTGTGTAATGATGACCATATTTTCTGATAATTAATTGAAGAAGTAGTATAAGTATTGCTCCGGAATTATATTAGAGCAGAGATCTTCAACAGGGGGTCCGTGACCCCTAGGGGGTCCTCGGAGTTAGTTTTTTTTTAAAGTAATTCTAAATATGTCTAAACATATTCAGTACATTATTATGAATCCAACATATTAATATCAAATATAAATTAGCTTAATTGTGAAAGTATTTACACATTGAAGATAACCTTACTGTAGGTGCAGTAGCCACTATGGTAGCCATACAGTTAAGCTTAAGGATTCACTGTGCCTTCCAAATGTATGTTTAATATTAAAACATGATGTATAAATGATAACCATTTATTTTCATCCATTTGGCCCAGTTTAACATGCAACTCAATTGTATACAATAAGCAGTAGGGGGGGGGGGGTCCCTACTCGGTCTCTCACTCAGCTAAGGGGTCCCTGGCCAGAAAACGTTGAAGACCCCTGTATTAGAGCAACAGAGAACTACTTCAAAAACGTTCAAAATTCAAAGGGCTTTACATAAAATGTTGAGAGATTATCAAACACTTCTGAGGTTTTTTTATCCACACACTGAGTTTCTTACCTTCTCTGTTGTTGTTTTTTAACCAAATTATTGTTCATTTTTTAAAGTTTTTTCTTGAAAACTAAAATGTTTTAAAATGAATCCAATATATTATTAGCATATATAAATCAGCCTATTAGTAAAAAAAACACATTGATGTTAGGCTAACTGGCCTTAAGGTAAGGTAGTCACTAAAGCCATCCACATATACAGTTTATCCTAAAGATGAACTCTGCCACATTTAGGTTTAACATTAAAACATGATTTATAAAAACATGCCAACAATTATTTAATAGCTTAGTATTCTGTACACTAAAAAGGTATGTATAAAGGCTTTAGGCCGCTCTATACGTTATTGTAGGCCCAGTTTAATATGCAACTCAATTTATACAATATATGCAGAAGGGGGTCCCTGCTCCATCTCTCTTTAAGTTAAGGGGTCCTTGGCTTAATAAAACGTTGAAGACCCCACCAACAAAGCGATTCATCGATTCAACAAAAATAGATTACAGCCTATATTAAATGATGACGAAAAAAATTCACAACAATAGTCTCCCACCATGACTGCAGCAGACACCTGACACCAAGCAGAAGGTTTGCCAAAAAAATTAATTAATTAAAATTTTAGAGAAACTTTCTGGCTAAAAAATAGTTACGTTTAGGGAAACGGCAGACCAAGAAATGCAGAGACAGCAGGGCAGTGGTGAGCTTGAGGATTTAATCAAATAAAAAGCGATACAACAAAAGGAGTCCTGAAGACAGCAGGCAAAAATAGTTCCAAAACGTAGAGGAAGCCAAAAGACCAGGAATAACAAACAAAAAACTGGAACACAAAGACAAAGGGGGTAGACTTACACACACTCACACACAATACAATGATCTGACAACAGAGGTAATGAGTGTGTGAAACAAGGGACAGGTGACACAAGGGCTCAGGAACAGGTGAAACACATCAGGGTGGGGCAGAGGTGGGAAAACACAAGGCAGGACGTAAAACAATACATGACATGGGAGAAAACAGACTACAAAATAAAACAGGAAACTGAAGCATAAAACATACACAACCATGACAAAATAAAAATAAAAACTGGATAAAGCAGAAGAGGTATTGAACTGGCTACTGTAATATTAGTTTCAAGCTTCCAGATCATTTTTCTAAAAAGTGATTTCATTTTAAAAGGTCTAGGGTACGTTGAGCAGGAAGGGAAGCACAGACCTGGAGCTGTCGGGGAAGACCAGCACCCCGCAGCCGTTGAAGAGGCCGTTCTCAAACTGTCCGGTGTAGCACGTCCCGTCGCTGAAGGTCAGCTGTCCCAGGCCATGACGCAGACCTGCAACACCAAACACACACAGCTGAGCTCGCTCCTTCAAATCAACTGATTATTTTAAACAATAAAAATAAAAAATACTTGGCTTTAAACTCCACAGGTGAGATATGGAAGCCCCAGGAGGCTCATAAAAACCTCAAAATGTTGCCAGAAAGATATAACAACCGGTAACAGGAAACCAAAACAAGGCACCATAAGAATGGGCAGAAAAACAAACTGGGCGTGATGATGATAATTATGAAACTGTCAAAAAGTACTCAGGGTTTCCCCAAGCGTATTGGCCTAAATTGACCCCCACCAGACCTAATCCACTGGAAAATTATTATTTTTAGTGACATTTTTTTGACATTGTAAAGTAAATTAAAGAAAACATGACCGTGAACTTCTCCCAAAATTTCCCCCAAAACAAGGAGATACAGTTCTTCTGTGTGTTGATTAAGAGGATATGGGGTTTATTCGGCAGGATTTATGTCTGGTCATCAATGTCTTCTTACTTCCAAAATCTTTGTTGTGGTCGGGATTGATACACACAGATTATGATGTTTTCAGTTCGGTTTGTTTGTCTGTCAGCAGGATTACGGAAAAACTCCAGACCCGATTTTCATGAAACTTGGTGGGAGGGTGTAGCATGGGCCAAGGAAGAACCCATTAAATTCAGGAGCGGATCCAAAAAACAAGGCGGATATACAGAGTATTTTTCACTTTCACTAACATTGCGAGATGAGGCATTAGGCCTTGGCAGAGGTTCTTCTAGTTATGGTTTGTGGTGACTTCTAGGCTATAAAGTAACACATAAAACAGCTCTAGACAGGAAAATAGCAGATATACAATATTCAAGCACAGTCAGTACTTTTAAACACTTTTCAAAAATTGTTTGTCCTAGCACGGTACAAAGAAAGTAATCTGTGATTTGCTCAATGTTATTAGACGATGGAACATGACGTGAAATATTTTTGTGCACTCCTAAAACAACGTGCTTCCCAGCATAAATGTTATTTGAGCGGCTAACTACCCGACCGTGAAGCCTGATATCTGCAGTGGGACTTACCCAGCGGATCCACTGGTTTTGGGCATTTCTTAATGGGATATTGCCTGGAACTAGGCCTGCACGATATTGGAAAAAACTTTGCGATATTTTTTTTCCCTGCGATATATATTGCGATACTAAATCATTCTCAACTACTGGGGTGATTTTGTAGGGGAGTGCATCTACAAAGAAAATAAAAATGAAAAAGTAAATTTTCTTATGTGAACCAGTCTTTGTTGAACTTTAATGCTTTACAAAAACCAAAGCAAGTAAGCGCTGTGATTACTCTACTGAAGTGATTTTGGAGAGAGAAATTAGGAAGAAATACACTGGTTGACTGACATGACACCATTGTATTCATATAATATCAATCCAGGCTAAAGTGAATGATATTAATAATGTATGCATGTTGCTTCCTCTAAACTTCAGGTTGTGTTCGACTAGCTGGGCCTGCTTTGGTTGTTTGATAAATTGATTAAAATTGATCATGATTAGGGCTGAACGATTAATTGCATTTTCGATAATATCGCGATATGTTAAAACGTGATTTCCTAATCGCAAAGGCTGCGATTTGGTCACATGACTCGCGAGAGCAATCAGTCTGCACTCCGTAGAGAAAGCATCAACTAGCACGCTAACGCTACACTGTACCTTCAGCTGATTTCTGTCATTCAAACAACTCTGAGTTGTAGTTTAAAACTTTTACAGCCATTTTAATAAAATGAAGGGTTTTATTCGGGCTTGAGTCCATACATGCAGTTAATGGATACAGGCACACAGAACTGAAGGCTCGGTTGGCAACGATTAGCTCTGATTAGCGGTTAGCTCTGATTAGCGGTTAGCTCCGGTTAGCAATATATGGAGTGGAGGAGCTGCCACTGAGGGGTAACAACCAGACTGATTAATGACGTTCGGGGAGCTTTCACAGCAGCGTTGCCGCGGTGTTTCAACAGTTTTATTAGTACAGTTAATCCCACGGCAAGAACACCAGCAACTAGCTAACGTAACGATAGCCTCTCTGAGCAAGTGTACTCGGCAGCACGCAACTTCACGAGGGGGAGGGGCTGGAGGCAGCTCCTCTCTGTGCACTGTAAAAAATTACACGTGTGTGTGTGTGTGTGTAGATATATACTATACTATATTTTTACTTATTTAACTGTCTAGTGTGTAATTGTGTGTTCATACTATACATTATTATATTATTCTTTGTTGAATAATACAGAAGACAAAGCTTAAAAAAATAATCGAATCGTAATCGCAATATTTGGGAAAAAAATCGCAATTCGATTATTTTCAAAAATCGTTCAGCCCTAATCATGATTGTTGGTTTGCTGTGCATGCAGAGCCTGCATGTCACACTCTTGCAACAAACGGTGTATCCAAGAGCACTTAAATCAGTGTAAATTACGTTATATCAGAAACAGACTGCTGTTGTAGATTAGTGTTACGTTTCCAGCGTCGCAGATCCGAACCATAACATTAGTTGGGACAGACGCCTTGTTTCTTTAGGCTAACTATGTTAGCTTTAGCCTGGCTGGTAGTAGCTTTCTGCGGTGAAAAATGGCCGGGATATGTCGTGATTACGTTGCATTAATCAGGTGATTTAGTTTGTCTTTGCAGCGAACATAAAACACGGACTACTGTAGCTTCACTACCCAGGGAAAAGCATGTGCATCACTGTGTCAGCGGCAGCTGCCGCTTACGGTACTTTTCTACACATGGGAGAGCCTCACTTCCCATAACAACCCCCCCCCCAGTGTTGCCAACTCTTTTCCAATGAAAGTCGCTAGCACCAGCTCTAAAAGTCGCTAGATATAAACGGTGGGGTGACCAGGCTTTTGCAGTTGCTGCTCCGAGACTCTGGAACAAGTTACCCCCTGATATCTGCACTATTACAGATGTAGCTCTTTTTAGGTCCAAACTTAAAACGCATCTGTTTAGTCAGGCTTTTAATACGTAGCAGTGGTGTGACGATTTCATTCTTCTGTTTCTCTGTAACTATTTCTGATTTTACATGTTCTTTCTTTATTTTGTATGATATGTGTTTTTATTCTTGGTTTCGATGTTAAGCACTTTGGATACCTGCTGGTTGCTGTAAAGTGCTATATAAATAAAGTTTGATTGATTGATTGATAGATGACGTCATACGCTCATTTGCATATTTTTGACGTCATTACACAATCATTTGTATAAAGCTTAGTGGTTGTGTCAGCAAGGTAGATAGAAAGAAATAGAACTCTTTAGCCAAATAATCACAAATTCAATACAGGAATGTTTTTTTACCTTATAATTATTATTTAGGTAGCCTATCTTTGAAGTAAAAAAAATTTATTCTACAAAGGGAGGGAAAAAGATCGATAAAGAATTCTCAAAGAAGGCTGGCTTGCCCAGGGCCAGGCCAGCTCAGCGGAGTCTTTCTCCCGTCACGTCTCGCTGTCTCTCCTACCTACACCTGACTAATGTTAAAGTTTACTTTTTTATCAAGCAGCAAAGAAGTTGTAGCGTCAACATCGCAACGTCCTGCGATGTGACGCACATCGCAATGTAGACGATAAAGCTAAATATCGTGCAGCCCTACCTGGAACGTCCAATTAAAGCACAATCCTGATTCGCAAAGATTTTTCACATGGGTACGATCAAATCAGTGGTCTGTGCCTGTTTTCACGAATCAGATGTAGAATTATTTAAATGTTTCTCTTTTTCAGTTTTAGAAACAAATAAGAGAAAAACAAAAGAAAACATTTGTGAATGAGGCCAGATGTTTTGAGAAATCCAAAGTGCATTTCCCCCTTGTGTGTGTCTGATTTGATGTTCTTGACGCCTTTTTCTACATTTTTAATACTTTTATCCACGTTTTTGTTGTCTTTTCTGACATTTTTGTCGCCTTTTTTGACATTTTAGTTTCCTTTCTCGACATTTTAGTCGCCTTTTTCAACATTATTGTCCCTTTTTAATACATTTCCCCCTATTGCTTGTCTAAATAACAGCTGAGTTCTGTACAGTCTGTAGTCCATCAATCGATGATGGGTTGAGACAAGTAAAAAGGCCTTTTGCAATAATCAATGCACGGAGATAAAAGAATGTAGAATGGTCTCTGTGTCTTTAAAAGTTAAAAATAGATCATATTTTTGAAATACTGTTTGATGATGAAACATAATTAAACAAGCTTTGTGGTATGATGCTCAAAACTCAAATTGTGGTCAAACTAAACAATTATTAACTTCTTATGAACATAATGAGGCTAATAATGGGAGTGTAAATGAGGAAGCACGTCAGCTTGATTGACAGGTTTCTCAGCCAATCAGAGTCAGCTGCGGTGTTCAATGCTGACTCAGCTTCAGCCTGTTGTACAAACTTTCTCCCTTGAGATATTTTAACAGTAAACCCAAACCACAAGCTTCAAAACGTCCCTTCAGAAATAATAATAATAATATAATAATACATTTTATTTGGAGGCGCCTTTCAAAACACCCCAGGGTCACCTTACATTAGATAAATATATGGGTAATATCACACACGCAACACCCGTGTTTTTCTACAGCTTGTCACGTACTTGGTTAGTGTGAAGATACACAATGAGCACAAAAATGCAAGTAAAACATCCAATGAGCTTCAGACGAGTAAAGGGTTTAATCTCAGCATGAATACCACATCAAAGAAGTTTAGACGCTTACCGAAAGGTGTGTGGCGATTTTCTTGGGAAAAACATTTTAGAAGGCAGGTACAGTATTATTCTAATGCAAATGTTTGAGCTAGCAGTTCAGGGGGATCATAATTGGTCTTGTTGTCTCTCTCTTTCATTTTTTGCCTCTTAAAATGTTCCCACAGAGGTAAGACCTAATTTCCCCCCTCTAATTCTGTGACTAAATTCCAGGAGGAGGAGGGTGGCAGTCGGAGGAGACGGGGAGGGAAAGAAGTGAACATTTCTCCCTGCCAACATCTATTAGCAGGCCCAGCAGGACATGACAGCGGGAGAAGAACTGGATGTGAGGCACAATTGGAAACGGGCTGCGGAGGTCCTGGGTTTCCTCGTAGCAGCCGCAGGCGAGGAAAAGGATTTACTGTGAGCTCGCCAAGTGGCATGAGGAGACAAGAGAGAAAGAAAGATCTGGGGTGTGTGTGTGTGTGTGTGTGTGTGTGTGTGTGTGTGTGTGTGTGTGTGTGTGTGTGTGTGTGTGTGTGTGTGCGTGTGTGTGTGTGTGTGTGTGCGTGCGTGTGTCTCTCTGTGTCTGTGTGTGTGTGTGTGTGTGTGTGTGTGTGTGTGTGTGTGTGTGTGCGTGCGTGCGTGTGTCTCTGTGTGTGTGTGTGTGTGTATGTGTGCGTGTGTATCTCTGTCTGGGTGTGTGTGTGTGTGTCTGTGTCTCTGTCTGTGTGTGTGCGTGTGTATCTCTGTCTGGGGGTGTGTGTGTGTGTGTGTGTGTGTGTGTGTGTGTGTGTGTGTGTGTGTGTGTGCCTGTGTATCTCTGTCTGGGTGTGTGTGTGTGTGTGTCTGTGTCTCTGTCTGTGTGTGTGCGTGTGTATCTCTGTCTGGGGGTGTGTGTGTGTGTGTGTGTGTGTGTGTGTGCGTGCGTGCGTGTGTCTCTGTGTGTGTGTGTGTGTGTGTGTGTGTGTGTGTGTGTGTGTGTGTGTGTGTGTGTGTGTGTGTGCGTGTGTATCTCTGTCTGGGTGTGTGTGTGTGTGTCTGTGTCTCTGTCTGTGTGTGTGCGTGTGTATCTCTGTCTGGGGGGGTGTGTGTGTGTGTGTGTGTGTGTGTGTGTGTGCCTGTGTATCTCTGTCTGGGTGTGTGTGTGTGTGTCTGTGTCTCTGTCTGTGTGTGTGCGTGTGTATCTCTGTCTGGGGGGTGTGTGTGTGTGTGTGTGTGTGTGTGTGTGTGTGTGTGTGTGCCTGTGTATCTCTGTCTGGGTGTGTGTGTGTGTGTGTGTCTGTGTCTCTGTCTGTGTGTGTGCGTGTGTATCTCTGTCTGGGGGTGTGTGTGTGTGTGTGCGTGCGTGCGTGCGTGTGTCTCTGTGTGTGTGTGTGTGTGTGTGTGTGTGTGTGTGTGTGTGTGTGTGTGCGTGTGTATCTCTGTCTGGGTGTGTGTGTGTGTGTCTGTGTCTCTGTCTGTGTGTGTGCGTGTGTATCTCTGTCTGGGGGTGTGTGTGTGTGTGTGTGTGTGTGTGTGTGTGTGTGTGTGTGTGCCTGTGTATCTCTGTCTGGGTGTGTGTGTGTGTGTGTCTGTGTCTCTGTCTGTGTGTGTGCGTGTGTATCTCTGTCTGGGGGTGTGTGTGTGTGTGTGTGTGTGTGTGTGTGTGTGTGTGTGTGTGTGTGCGTGCGTGCGTGCGTGCGTGCGTGCGTGCGTGCGTGCGTGCGTGTGTGTGTGTGTGTGTGTCTGTGTATCTCTGTCTGTGTGTATCTCTGTCTGGGTGTGTGTGTGTGTGTGTGTGACCTGATTGGCTGTTCAGCTTGGAAACAAGAGTGAGGAAAACAAACACACCATTGTGACAGGCACACCCAAGGCTCCTTTCATTTTTTATCTCATCTAATCAATCCAATAAACATAGAGCTATCAAAACTGGTCAAAAATTATGTTTCATAAATCATGTTCCTTCTAAAAACACACAGGTTCAAACTATTGGAATTACTTTTTTTTGCACACTTTTTTTTATGTCCATAAGATGGCAAACGTAACCTACGACATTAACATAACTACTTGTTTAGGCATATTTATTCCAAAAAAGATCTCTACATACCTACACATTACATAATCAACTAACGTTAATAAACTAATATCCTACACCGTGATATTTAATATGAAGACAGTAATAGATCTCTCTCTGTGCCCTCTGCACCGCTAAACAATTCCAGTGTCCAGTGTCCAGTGTCCGTTGTTAAATGATTACAGTCGCCTGCTGGTATGGGGAGGTATTTCCTTGCATGCATGAGCAAAACGTACGTGGTACTTGGCCGTCGGCTGTAGTCTGTGCGGTGTGTTCCAGTGCAAATTTTTTGGCCCAGACAAAGGTGACGAGGGCCGACGAGAGGCGACGCCACAGGTGGCCGTCGCCGGTGGTAGTCTTGGTGTGTCAGGGCCTTAACAGCGGATAGGGATTTACAGGAGGGGGAAGACAGGGGGTGAGGCAAGGGTGAGCTTAGAGAGTGTTGTCCCTTGCTCCCAGCTAATGGCAAAGTAAATTAGGCAGTCCATCTGTCGGGGCTGCTTAATGTGCTGCTCTCTGCCTAATCTCAGCAGGGTTTTCACGGGAGATTTGGAGAAGAGATTTGGAGAAGGCAGAAGCTAAATCTGGAGCTCTGCATTCCATTTTCAGAGTCCTCTGAAACATCCTGTATCCATACTGTATCCGTGCAGATATATGTGTGTGTGTGTGTGTGTGTGTGTGTGTGTGTGTGTGTGTGTGTGTGTGTGTGTATGGTAGGTATATATGGGTAAAAAGGGGGCCAACAGGGACTTAAATCCAACTCTTCAGGCTGTGGGAGCCTTGACTAGCGACTAAGAGCCTGAGGCGGAAAATTTCACAGACTAACTGCTAAAATATGATCTGTGGAATGTCAAAGAGGCCGCAGCTGTCTGGCCACAAACACCAAGAGCAGTAGGAGTGTGTGTGTGTGGGGGGGGTGGGGGGGAGAATCGATTCACGTTATGTATTGTGATTTTTTTTTTGCAATGATTTTTAAAAATCAATCCGTTCCCTGAAATCAATTTCTTTTTATACATTTTTTTTTACCAACGATTCGCCTAAATATTTTCTGTGTACACGGCACCGCCAACGGCGACTACATCATATCCGTTTCCAGTGAAACAGAGTGAAAGCAGAAAATGCAGAAAGTCCATGTTATGCTCTTCTTTACAAATGACATAAATGTCAGACCGACTGACATGTGATTTATTATTGTGATTTAGAAGTCTCATGATATATTGTCTCTAGAAGTGAATTATTCAAGTTTTGTTTCTGTAAAAGAAGGAAAAGAAAATCGCAACAACGAATACTATCGAATCGAAAGAATCGAATCGGGACAAAAGCATATCGTTCCAGCCCTAAAGAACAGTGTCTTCCATCAAGCATTAGAGGAGTATCAAAGTATGAATGCTGCTCTTTGAATATAATGAAATTGAGTGGCAAAAGTGAAAGTGCTTCACAGGCCGCTGTAACAGTTTACTCGTCACTGAAGGGACAGATTATCAGTGGACCGCTGCAGCAAGGGACATTTATTTCCTCTTCGGATTTGATCCCTCCAGACAGACTCTAATCCATCACTCAGCTCCTTTGTAACGCCCTCCCCTCAATCTCGTGTCGGGTCACGGTCTCCAGCTAATTACAGTTTAGCAGAATTTGTCCGGCTTTTATGTCAATCGATAGCGGTAATGCATAGATGTTAAATGACTGCATGGGTTGAAGTACATGAGTAAATGGCTTCTGGCTGTACCCTGGCTGTTGTGCATGTACCCAACCTACTTCCTGTAACCTGATAGCCTCTGGGCCTGTCTTCACCCATCGCTCTGCTGAATTATTCATGTGACACCGTAGACCTCTGTCCAACACACCACTACATGTTTGTGTGCAAACAGTGACTTTGCATGCATGGACGCAGAGACGCACCACACACATCAATCTGTGCTCATGGCAACACCTCCCAAACACACACACACACACACACACACACACGATTGTTTCACTATCTTTGTGGGGACCCGTCATTGACATAATGCATTCCCTAGCCCCTTACCCTAACCTTAACCATCACAACTAAATGCCTAACCTTAACCCTCACCCTCACCCTAACCATAACCTAATTCTAACCCTAATCCTAAAACCAAGTCTTAACCCTCAAACAGACCTTTAAAGTTGTGGGGTCCAGCATTTTGGGCCCCACAAGGCTGTGCAGACCCCACAAGTATACTGTATTCCCCGGTTTTTGGACCACACGAATATAGTAAAACAAGCACACACACACATACACACACAAACACACACACACACACACACACACACACAGTTACATATTACAGAGCAAAGTCAGCAGTGTTATTTGAGCTTGTAGTGTTAAAGTCAACACAATGTGTACACACATATTTAGAAAATGCCAGAAAACAATTGTGTTTTAGGAAAAGGTATGTTAAGTGCTACAAAATACATTCCCAGGAGTACTTTAGCTCTGTTTAGACATGGAATTATACAAGGTGTCTTAACTTGCGAATCGGCCCATACTGATTTAGAAACCCTATTGTAAAACATGAACAAATACATACAGAGAATGAATGCCATAGAACTTTCTTTCAGTTTGACAATCAGTCATAATGGATAAAGAACATAAATAAACTACTTTAAAGTGGAGTTATTCAACAAAACGACTTTACACTGCACCAGAAAAGAAAGAATAGGTTCCCTAAATCATTTATACGTGTAACACTGGATACAGACTGAAAAAATAAACTCAGAAATGGCAAAAATATAAAACTGTGCCCAGGCGTAGGCTTCAGAGGGTTAAAAAGGTCCAAAACAGCAACTACACAAAGCTCTTGAGATTTTTTCCCTCGACTGCTGTTTCCAATGTTAAAAAGGAACTTTCAACCTCAGCTTTTAATAATTAGAATGTAAACTTTATTAATCCCTCAAGGGGAAATTCATTTTTTTCACTCTGTTATAGATATATATTCACACACAAATGCACAAACACGACCAATACACATGCAATATGTTTGTGGAGAGATGCAAAGGCGGGCTGCCTTCCAAGCAGTTGAGAGTTCAGTGCCTTGCTCACGGGAACCTAGACAGTGCCCAGGAGGTGCCCGCACTCCGTACTTGGTCTATGCGGGGACTTGAACTAGTGACCAAATTTATCTTCAATATGTAGTATGTTTTTCTTGAACTAAAAATAAAAAAGTCACACAATGCCAAGAAATCCTGGCAGTTCCAAACAGCCTACACAGATCTACATCAGCTCTATTTGTGGACTCATTTCTCCAGTCGTAACTTAGAAACGTCTGTGCTAAAAAACACTGCGCTGCACTCAAACCTGAGCATATCAGAGCACCAGAGTCAAACCGGTTTAGCAGTTCTTTTGCTAAAACTGCAGAGACCATATGTTCCTCCTCGCGTTTCACGCTCGCTCTGGTGCCAAACTTTTGTGCTTTGTTAAACGCCCTAAAGCTTATGAGTGTTTTTGTCAAACTGCAAATACTAGTTTAGGTAGTGTGATTTCTTATCTCAGAGGGCTCACTAACCACATGCTCTGTGTGTGAACATTTTCCTATAGTTACGGACTTCAGTTTGACACCTTTTTTTAATTTTTCTTCCTGTTAGATGCAATCTATGCGAGTGCAGGTACATTTAAAAGCCAACTAGTTCACCCGTGTAGCCACGGATGTGCCCGGACGTGCCTGTGCCATCTAAATCTCGAGCTGGCACACTCATCATAATAATAAAAAATGTCAGGCTATGAGTTAGCCGCAAATTAAAAAAGAAATCGTTATATTTTTTTAGACGTCTGGTATCGTCCGTCCCACCCATGGATGTTTAATGGGATCGCCCATCAATGCCACGTTGTGACTGCTCATTTGAACTCCTTGCCAACTTTCCTGTCATTTCCTGTCATTCCCTCCAATAACCAACTGCACAGGAGCCACAAAAGCAACCGGGAAATTACGCTCACAGACCGAGTGAACAGTTTATCTATTCTTTCATTTGAGAAGGAGCTGACAGACACTTTGGATTATGATGAAATGATTTCATTGTTCAAGGCTCCGCCGTCTTGCACTGTGATGCTGTGGTATGTAGCTTACATTGCTCTTTCAGTTTGCTGTCATACTATCAAACTCAAACTGTGATTTGTATTGTTTTCTTGGCTGAGGGATTATGACTGTAATGAGAGGTTTGAAAATAAACTCTGTTAATCTCACAACTTTGCTATATTGATGGATACATGATCCTTATTTAAAGGTGGTAGTAAGCGATGTTAATCCAATATACAGCGAATATCTCCTCACGGTCACCTAGCTCTCTATTTTCTGTGTGCACTGAAAAAATCCAGTGTTCCTACACAGCCCTGGCTCTGTAAAGGGAAAACAGACAGAAAGGTGCGCAAGAGCCACAAAACACTATTCCAGCCTATCAGCCAGCGAGTGATGCGAGTGATGGGGGCAGGGGGGAATGTGAATGTGCAGTCCGGGCCAGGAGTCATCACCGAGAAGAGTTGGCAGAGAAACAGCAAAAGAGGAAAAGGACTGAAGAATAGAAATTAAAAAAGAAGTTGTATGACCGGGAAAGGAGGAAGATCCTTGTTAACATCGCTGATGCGTTTCAACGCTGCAGAAACCTCCGTGATCAACGGAATGAAAACTGATACGGGCTCTCTGATACGAAGCTAATAACGTTTGCTTCGTTGTTTCACTGTTTTGTGATGGCTGCTCCCAACTGGCTGGTTTACAGCAGTAGCAACAGTTTGCTAATCCACAAGCTAACGTGAGCTAATATCGACCCTGCCATATTTCGTTTAGTCAGCAGTAGTTCCACTTCCAGGATTGCTCCGGTGCCGCAGGAAATTCCGCCAGATGCGTATATTTTCGCCTATGTCCATTTCTTTCCGCTTTCTTTGTGTTGGAATTTTAAACTCCGGTGGATTTATGAAGACTATGGTTAACTGCTCCTCAGATCTCTGCAGGGTAAATCCAGACAGCTAGCTAGACTATCTGTCCAATCTGAGTTTGCTCTCGCACGACTAAAACAACTTTTGAAACGTACACGTTCCACCAGAACAAGTTCCCCCCGAGGCCATTTTGCGGCGTCTCCGTGCGGAGCTTAGCGCCGCCCAAACGATTGTGATTGGTTTAAAGAAATGCCAATAAACCAGAGCATGTTTTTCTCCCATCCCAGAATGCTGTGTGGACTAGCCGGACCCTCCTCCGCGGCGCTGTGGAGGAAGGTCTGGCAAAGCGAGACTAAGTCAGCAGAGACGCAGAAGTGGTCGCTATAGCAATGCGTGTCCAAGAATCTAGGGGGGCGAAGATTCTGAAGGGGATGGAGGGGGGGGGTGCATTTGTTTGGCAGTTGAGTTCAAATATCAACAATCTTTGCACAGCCTCTTTTACTTGAAATGGGCAGGCGACAGTGCTTGCACACACCAAAAACCTTTAAGATATCCATGCTTTGCAGCATTTGTCTCCATGGTCTTTATAATAGAAATAGTTTTATACTGACTTCCTTCCCCCTGTCCGTACAGTGAGCCGAGCACATATTCAAAGAAACCTATGAGCGGTAAATGCAATTAAGCTGCAAACAGGTCCCAACTGGTGGCAAATAAAGTCTTAAGTACTCCACATACGTTACTGTGATTATGCTCACTTCCCTCAAGAGCATTATTACATGAATCAAATACAAGTGTGGTTATTTACACGGGCTCTGCTTTGCGTGCATTATCGTCTTGATCCCATTCAGGGGCGTAGCTGTAATTTCAGAACTGAGGGGGACAGATTGTTCAGGAGGAGTATTTTTATTGAAAAGATCCTCTAGCATTTGTCTCACCAAATTGTGGATTCCAAGTTGCCTATATTTTATTTATGATTGAAGGAAACACAGATGTTTGGGGGTAGTGTAATTTTTGGCCGTAATAGCCCAAATTTAATCTAATGCCACTAATCCATCATATACACTGATCTTAATTAGTGCATTTAATGGGTTTTCCTCCCCAAATTTTTTTGTATATATTTCTATTATACGGTATATATTTTTCTTATTGTCTATATCTATATGAGTCTATCAATCAACTGACGCAACCCGAGTACCGTGCACACTCGCCTACTGACGGTGTGTTCAAATCAACTAAGACGTGTTGTAAGTGTGGGGGACGGATGGCAAAGACATTGAAAGTGCCGGGGACATGTCCCCCCATATACCCCGTGTCCGCTACGCCCATAATCCTATTATAACAACACTTCTGCTGTGCATGCAAATGCAGCCAGTGATGGAGGATGGACGAGTGAGAGTGAACAGGTCGGCCTTGCCTTCTTTCCATTCGCCGTGGTACTCCTCGCCATTGGAGTAGCTGAAGGAACCTCGTGTCAGGGTCATGGGTCCTGCTGGCACACACGACAACACACAAAAACATCATCAAGACATGGACGAAATAACCTGTAGCTCTGACGTTCTGACACACGCACGCACAGCTGAGAGTTCATCTAATAATGTGTCCACCTTTTAACCAACCATGTATGGCGTCGGGATTATATCATATCTCGCGAGTGCGATAAAACATGCTCACGAGCAAATTATATCATTTTACACGAGCAGATATCCCTCTTCGCGCACCAATTCAACAATCGAGAGTGAATAGGCATCTGTGAGCGTGAAACAAAACATAGGGAGAGGGAAAGAATGGTACCGGCGCGTATAAAACTAAGCAGCACACACACAGAGCAGCCACCACGCGGCCCCGAGTGTCTGCTGTGCAAGCGCTGGAGGACATACAAGCTCTCGCAGGTAAACTCTGCTCGCGAAGTTGATTTCTGCTCGCCGCATGAAACTGACTTTTGAATTTTCGGGGCGGAAACCAAGGAGGCACTGGCCCTCCTATGGTTTGTCACTTTTACGGCGATATCACCCACGGACCTCCTTAGTTTACCTTGATTGACAGCTTTCATTCAAGAAGCTTGGAGTTGGTGTCCCGGCCGAAGAACAGTTTTTCTGTCTTTATTAACAATTAAGCGCAGGATAGTACCGTAAATAAAGGACTGTATGTGTCTCTCATCCGTTGTGATGTTGGTGATGTTGGTGCGCGAGGAGTGATATCTGCACGTGTGAAATTATATAATTTGCTCGTGGAGCATGATTTATTGCACTCATGAGATATGACATAAATCTGACGCCATAACCATGGGTTACTTGCATTTTTGAACACTGCAGTGTGTTGGGTGTAGTGCTTTTTCTCTATGCGGCCGCATGCAGCCACATACTTCATTGGTAACAATAAAAATAAAAGATGCTGGCGCTCAGAAAAAAAAGCTATATTTACACTTAGTGAGGTCCAACACTGATGTTGGGCAAAATGCCTGGCCAACAATTGAAGTTCCAAGTGGGACAGCAGAAGATTAAAGAGTAATCTCTCAAATATTATTTTTTTTCATTAATCAAATAATTGTTTAATCTATGAAATCACAGAAAAAAAGCATGCCCATCACAAATTCCTAGAGCCTAATGTGACGTCTTATTTTGGTTGACCAAAAGTCCAAAACCCTAAGAGATTACATTTACTGTGATTTAAAACACAGATTAATAGAAAGTCCTAAATTTGAGAAGCTGGAAACAACAAATGTTTAAGATTTTGTTTTTTCATTTATGAAATTATTGACTCTTAATGGATGGATGGCTGGCTGGAGTCAGACTGAGGCTAGTCTCGCATTGCTTGACCTTCTAGACAGCGGCGCTAAGGAAAGTCTGGCTAGTCCACACAGCTCTGGTTTATTGCCATTTCTTTAAACCAATCACAATTGTCTTGGGCGGTGCTGAGCGCCGGACGCAGCAACGGTGCCTCTGCAAAATAGCCCCGGGGAAGGATGTTGTTTTGGAGGAACATGTGCATGTAGGTAGACGAGCGCTGGAACTGAAATGGCAGTTGAATGTGTGATGAGAATTTTACTCAAATAAAAAAGATAAACATAATTTGATTGTCGGTTCTAGCTCGGAGGATGTTTCCCAAATCGACCAGAATTTAGAACGCCAACTCAAAGAAAGTGGAAAGCGAGGGACATCCGGCCAAAGGACATCTGACGGAACCTCCAGCGACACCTGAACAATCCCCTAAATGTAACGTCGTTGATATAGACTAGGCTGAGGCTGCCCAGCTCTCCTGCACCCTGTGTGTCCAATTCCCTCTCTCTGCTCCATTTGGTCGAACCAGTACAGGTGGTGGAGCAACATTTCTATCCCTATTGGGCTTTTTTTTTTCTTCAAGAGAAACTTACCATAAATTGGAGTACAGCAGCATGAACCAGGGCAGATGCAATAGCCTAATATAGGCTACTATTAAAGTACTGCTTCACTTTGGGATCCCTCACCTGTTTGTGCCCCCTGGACATGTGTCCTACTATTAGCCTAGTAGCCTAGCCTACTCCAGCAGTGGTATGACAGCAACACACTGGCACAGCAGAGGTGTTTTTATTCATTTAGGCGTCTTATGTGTCTCCTGTCTGTGTTTTTGTAGCTGTTTGATCCTTTAAATTTCCATTTTTACTCAAATCCACTGTCATTTGTTAACCAGCTTTGTTTACTGTGGCTCTCTGAGGGCTAACGTTATCTATCCTCTCCATTGTCTCGAAATGATGTTATATAGACAAACTACCGCCGACAGGAGCATTAGAGAAACATTTAGGCTTCACAGTGAAAAAGAAAACATCTAAGGTCCGTTTTATTAGGCTGAATAATTGCTCAAATGCCATCAGACACGATGTCATATTAGACAGGAGGAGGAGGAAAGGATCTATGGTGTATCCCTCCGTCTAATGTTGCCACAGTAACGGCGCCCTAATCCCTTTCATCCTGCCGGCATGACGCTGTCAGCCTCCGAAACAAACACACGCACACACACTGGGCTGTCCTGGAGTAATAAAATAAACAGTTTACCTGTTTTATTAAAGAGCAACTCAGTCCTTTTTCTCTACATCACTGAAAACAACGCGGCAGTTGGAGGATTTCTGCTCCTCTCAGCGACAATTTCGCTTTTTTTCACTGCTACTTCCCTGGCAGCGGAGCAGCCTCAGCGTCTCTGCAAGGTGCCGCGGTCTCATTGGCTGCCCTTCCTCCACTTCGATTCAAAGCGGCCTCCTATTAGCTTCTCTCCCTCTGTCCAGCCCTCCGCGGGAGACATCTTTGTCGAGGGCAACGGGTTCAACGGCTTAATTAGCCGGAGTGCTCCTCCGTTAAAGCGTTTGCCCTTGCCTTTTTTATGCGCTGCTCACCGTCTCTGTAGGATTATAAAACTGCAGCGAGGTTCCTCCTAATGATACTGTGTCATTTCATGTTTCAATTTGGTGATTAGACCCGCGTTTTGGCGGGTTTTATGTAACTTGATTTATCGTTCTCACAGGGCGCTAGGTGGTGAGGGTTTGTTAAATGAGGTGATATGGATTCAAAGCCAATAAGGCTTTAATTCACTAAAAAGCTAAGGGGGGGAAAAAGAATCAAGGTGACCCAAATGCAACAAAACGGCCCTAATTTGGTTTCTCGGGGGAAAAATGGATTATTAAGCAATATACTAACTAATAGCCTATAGGTCTAATTAACATTTTTTTCATTATAAGACATGGCAAACATTTAACTGTTGCTAGTTACCAGTGGTGGAATGTAACTAGTAGGCTACATTTACCCAAGTACAGTACTTAAGTTCAAATTTAAGGTACTTGTAGGCCTACTTTACCTGAGTCTTTTCTTTTCATGTCACTTTCTACTTCTACTCCGCTACATTTCAGATAGAAATACTGTAGGCCTACTTTTTACTCCACTACATTGATCTGGCAGCTTTGGTTACTGGTTACTTATAAATAAGATTTTTGCACACAAAACACATGTAGTTTATGAAATGTGATGTTTTATTATAATTTAACTTATCCAACAATATAACGGCCTAAGTCCAGCTCCTACATTAATCCAGCTGCTTTCTCATCAAGCTTTTCAAGATGGTATAATGGGGTCATTCAAATTTTGGAGGAAGCCAATAAGATCTCACCAGAATCAGAAATCAGAAAAAAAGGTTTATTGCCAAGTAAGTACTTACAAGGAATTTGCCCTTGTGTTTGGTGCATACATAAACAAACAAACAAACATATTGAACATGAATATGAAATAACTGCTGCTCTTTGTTTGTTTCAGTTGGTTGATTTATAAAACATATTTCAATAGATGCATAAAATACAACATATAGGCTCTCAAACTTTGCCAGGGATGGAACGATAAAGTCCTGGATTTTATTCCTATCATTTGTTTTCACAGTGCCCCAACCTTTATTGAGGTAGAGACAGTCATAAGAAAAGGCTATATTAAAACGCAAGATGCAGACCGGGTAGAAGGTATCATGCAAAATTGGCATGACATCATCGTTCTGAAGAAACTAAATAGGCCTATATTACGTTTTTGATGACTCACTAAATTTGCTAATCTTAAACTTTCAGGGGATCAACGTGGAACTGTTTTCAAAGATAGTATAATCAGGTGTTTTTCATTTAAATTTTATGGCACTGTTTATGGTGTTGACGTGTGTGCTCTGCTGTGAAGTTGTGTGTAGGCCTATTGTAGCCATCTAGGTCATACATGCTGTGGTATGTGTATTGTTGGTCCATGATCTGTACAAAAAATTAAACATTTAATTAAAAAAAAATCAGGGAAATTGAGAGGGAGCCTCTCTTTTGACCAAGAGGGTAAGCCTCTCTCCACAACACGTACCTCCTATGGCGCCACTTTGATACCACCTAGCTCTCACCTGCCGTTAGCATTCCATTGACTCCCATTCATTTTGACGTCACTTTGACAGCGAATAACTTTACATCTGAAGCGTTTAAAGACTCTATTTGTCCATTGTTTATTTCCAAAGAAACACAATAATGTATAAAAGGCTCCATTACCTTGTACCTCACGTTATGGCTCCGTAGCAGAAGTTTTTGTAAAAATAGGCTAACGATTGTATCATGACCACGCAACTTACTGTCGCATAGAAGAGGATTTACTGTATAGTACAGGAGAAGCTCGCAGGCAGTTTCGACTTACATTCGCTGTTTAAATTTAATTACTTGCACATGTTCCTCCAAAACAAGATCCTTCCCTAGGCTATTTTGCAGCGGCGCCGTTGCTGCGTCTGGCAATTAGCGCCGCCCAAGACGATTGTGATTGGTTTAAAGAAATGCCAATAAACCAGAGCATGTTTTGCTCCCATCCCGGATTGCTGTGTGGACTAGCCAGACCTTCCTCTGCAGCGCTGTGGAGGAAGGTCTGGCAATGCGAGACTACATTCACACAGTTACACATTCACACCTGGAACCTGCCCAATATAATCACAGTCTGATCTGCTGGCCACTGAGCAGCTCCACTGGAGCAGTTGAGATTGCTCAAGGGCTGCTCTTTCACTCTCCCCTCACGCTGGGGATTGAACCGACGACCTCCCGGTCACAAGCTGGGAGGGGGGGGGGATCAAGATCTCCACTTTTGAGCAAAATTGAAATTTTGAGCATATCAAACACTTCATTTTCTGCATTCTGGTGATTTTTTTCTGCAACAATGTATGGTGCAAATGACTTTATGCAAAGGAATTATAATAGTTTTTTGGGGTGGGTTGCCCTGGCCAGTTTGGATTATTGGGGGGGTTGTATGCCTTGGGGAGTTTACAATATACATTTTTAGGGTGATTCCTTTACTGTTGTGGACTTGGGGGGGGGGTACTATATGATATGATATGATATTTTATTTACGTGTCATGCCACTATAAGCGGCCCATCCCACATGGAATTCCATGACACCAATACAAAAGTAATTTTATCCACATCTTCCGGTCCAATGTCCACACACAACATTCTTTACTTTGTACACACAAAAAAAAAGAATAAAGAAAAACATATTACAGCAGCCGCAACACAATAGTGTAACCCATAAATTGTCCAACTACAACTAAACATTACTAGTGGTACTAGACTCATCACATCAGTATTTCTAAAATCCTGGACAGAGTTTTGAAAAATGTCAGTTATGGAAAATTTCATGTGGATGCCAGCAATGGAAAACACACTCAAGATGCAATGGATGGGTGGAAATAGCTGAGTAGTTGAGCGTTTCATTAATTTGATTAATACCACTTAGCAAGAAAATGTCACATAATCCCTTAACAGAGAATTTGTAGTAATCCTTTAATTGGCTCAATGAGAATATTTGTTTACATGAATATTAGTGATGTCACTGGTCGAATCGTCGGTTTCCTGGTCGATGTGAGCCTCCACAGGGACATCAGGGGGATTTTTCGGACAGTGTGGTTTACAGTCACATCAAAGAGCTGCAGGCTCTTTTATTTTCATAAAATGACATTTTTTTTTATAACAATGCCTCTGTGTATACACAGTCCACACACTTCAGGCTACAGTTTATTAACTACAGCGCTGAGAGGTGCACTGTAACATATCTGTGAATTTAAACAATGCAGTGTCTTTATGCGCATTTTAAATCCCCGGCACACCCGCGCCCTTTGACACACATAGCTTTAAGCCATGGCAAATTTGGAGCACAGGCGCCATGTGCTCTGTGACTTGCTACACAACATTAAAACAGACAAACATGTCTGTAAACGACCAATGGCAGCACATCTTCGCGCAGTGATGCTGGGAGGGGGGTGGAGGAAAGTAGAAGGAGGAGGGAGGGCGCTTTTGGTGGGTGGGACAAACGAGCGATATAGAAAGGGAGATGCTGCAGCCCCGTCCCCCTCATATCTCACTCCACCCAGCCCTAGAATAAAAACCACCGGTGACGTGCGCGCAGGGAAGCACCCAGCAGTATGTGCGCGCCCACGGGAGGGGCCGATAGAAAATGGCGAGTCTGTGCAAAAGGCAGCAATGCACGGTAGAGAGGCGCGGCTTTCGGCAGGAACTTGACTCTTGGAGGCACAAACTCATTCACTGTGTAGGTAAGCTCGCTTGGCATTGTGTGTGAGAGTGTGTGTGGCGCGGTCCGGGGCGGCGGACGGTGCCGGTAACTGTGTGTTTGCGTTTGTTTTTCTTTTGAAGCAGGGAGCCGCGGCTGGAAAAACCTATAGGTTCTACATGAAGCTGTCATTTCTTGTTACGCACGGCGTTGCCTGGCGCCGCCTGCCTCCCACCGGACATATCCAAAAAAATATTCAGCTCTAAGTTTTCTGGCTCATGTCCGAAATGTTGGCAGGTGTTCCACCTGCAGACTTTGTGTCTGTGATCTGTTGCTGAGTGTTGTTGTATTCAGAATGTCTGTGTTTTTGGAGATTTATTATTTTTTTTAATACATTATTCCAGAGCTGTTTATTTATTGTAAGCAGGGCAAAGTCACGTGTGCAGATGGAGCTGCGCCTCAGCCAATCGGCTTCCCCGCTATAGGCTTGCCTGTGCCCGCGTGCGCGCCGCCGGGTTGAGATTTTGGTGGTGGGTGGAGGGAGGGAAGGCGTTGCGCGCTCTCAATCTCCAAACATGACCCCCCCCCCCTTCCTCCCCCTTCCTCCTCCTCCCTTCCACTTCCCTGGAAATCGGCTTTTGGGAGCGCGCATTGCTGCATTGGGGGAATAATTTTGTATTTTAGGCGGAAGGTATAGGCGGGGGGGGGGGGGTCGACAGGGAGAAATGCCTTAGCGCTCGCCTCTAAACCCGGATTGGTACTTGTTGAAACGGCCGGGGCTCCTGGATGCTGTGGAGAACTCTGCGGTTGAGATTTGTCCGGCGCAGTTTGTATCAAGACATATTTATGATTTAAAAAAAAAAAAAATTAAAAAAATTATGTTTATGACAGTACAGCATCTCTTTGCCACTGCAGGGACAATTAACATCAGCGGCCGTGGCATGTGTCAGGCTTTGTCTTGTTGAAAAAACGAATGGAAATCCAGTTCTTGACCTCTCCCTGCTTTTTCTCATTAGTTCATGTCGGCTTTTATTTTGGATTTTCTCATCCATACATCTCCCTCCCCCCTCTCCTCCTCCTCCTCCTCCTCCTCTTCCTCCTCCACCACCGTTTCTGTTGTATTTCATTAGCTCAGTTTAATCCGGTTACATCGACCTATCCTGATGTTATGGCAAGATTATGATCCACTCTTAACGTCAGATCTCCTAACCTCTCCGGGTTTCCTCGGCTCTCTGCCCCGCTCTTAATCTGGCTTTTATCAGCGGTATAAAGGGATAAGCACCACCCGAGTAGCATCAGAGTCAGGGGTGTTGCGGCTGCACTTGTTTTTGGATGCACTTCTGTGTCCAGATGTTGCGCGTTGAACTGTCACCTACTTATCCATACGCGCGTTTTATAACAACCCACATGGCCTGATTCCGACTATAGGCTTTTTAGTAAGAAAACCTTCTAATGAGAGCATGTAGTGTTAAATTAAGAGGTTGGGTAATCTCTGACCTCCAGCATAAATATGGCTTAAGCCATAAGGAATCACAGTCAGCAGCGTAAACAAAAAGGCTTTCCTTTCCTCCACTTGTCTCACAACAGTTTGGTCATTTCATGTGAGATTATTACACAAGAGTGTGTTTTTACTCAACAAACTTAGACTATTTTCTAGCTTCACATTACTACTGATAGCATGAACTGCCTGCTTTGTGCCCTGCTTTTGCTTTCATTTCTAGTCTAATTAGTGCTGTTTTAAGGATTAAGTGGGTCACCGGGTGGTAGTTAAAAGCAGCAGCAGATGATGATGTGTTGTTCCCTTTTAAAAAAGTGTAACTCATTTGGGGTCGCAGATGCCCTTTTTAATAGGGCTGCTCGGTTATGGAACAAAAATCATAATCACAATCATTATGGTCATCATTATTTAACACGATTACTTATTGACTTTTGGAAAGACGTTGCATTTGTTGTTTGTATAAAAACAGTGAAAACACCTTGAACCGTGACATTTCCCTAAATACTTTTCCCGTTGAACTTTTTGATTTCCCCTTCAGAACACAAGACAAAATAACGAGTTTTCTTGCAAAGTTGAATCTGCAAAAAATATTGTTTTTCTCCATTGCGTTGTTATTGTGATCGTTGGAGTTGAAATTTGATTACTTTCACAGCATACCCTTTAATCGAAAAGAGCTGTATACCTGTAATAAACCCCGTAAGGATGTTATTTAGATATCTGAGTGAGACTTAAGTCCCAAGGAATACTACATAGATACTAACGTTGACAGAGATATCTATCATAAGCATGATGAACATACTGTAAGATCACGTGTGTGTGTGTGTGTGTGTGTGTGTGTGTGTGTGTGTGTGTGTGTGTGTGTGTGTGTGTGTGTGTGTGTGTGTGTGTGTGTGTGTGTGTGTGTGTGTGTGAGTGTGTGAGAGAGAGAGTTCGGCATATTTCTTCATATTTATGGTTGTTGCCGTTCATTGGTTTGCTATGCGCGAGGACTTTTAGGGCCGAGTGCAGCAGCAGTTATCAGCAGTCAGATTGAAGTCTGACATGTTTATTTGTTAAAAGGCTAATCGGCTCTGAAACTGTTGAGAGACTGGAACATCATAAGACATGTTTGTCTTCTGACCAGCTGAAGAATTTGCTTTCAAAAGTGCTGTGTGTAAAAAAAAAGCGTTGCAGGTACAGTGAGTTTTGACATTGCTTGTATTAATTTTGGGCTATCTTTATGCAGTTCGGGCATTTATGTGAAATAACAGATATTCAGATGTTGTTAGTACTGCAAGTAGCAATGATTCTCTCAATAAATCCATCCACGTCATAAAGTAGTGAAAAACAATCCAGAACCCCAAAAAATTAGAGTTCACTATCACATAAGACAAAGAAAAGCAACACATCTTTATAATTGAGAAGCTGTAACCAGGGAATGTTTGGCATTTTTGCTTGAAAAATGACTTAAAGCGTTATTAAAAATAGACCAATCAATTAATTGACTAATAGTTTTAGCTTTTTGTCGATTGAAAAAATGCACAAATTTAATTTTTTTTAACTCTTAATTTGAAAAGCCTTCAAACTCCAAAATAAGACAAAATTGTAAGAAAAAAAGGAATATATGTTTTATTTGTAGACAAAAATGTGTGCTGGCATTGAAATTAAATCACATTATGTCATGAGCCAAAACTTTTTTTTATTAAACAGTGTTAATAGTGATCCTTGTGTTTTTAAGAAGGTCAGGTAACAAAGGTGGACGTGTTCCAGTTTATTTCAGCGTTTCGAAAGGATGCAGCTTGTCGACACCACCAGCCTCATCACTTTACCCTGTGCTGTACTGATAATAAAGTAGGGCCTATATGCCATACAAAGGTTAACATTATTAGGTGGTAGCAATTATAGCCCCAACTGCCAATTCCTTTTGGCACATATTCTGGGTAGGAGAGTGCAGCTAATTTGATTGCTGAAAGGTTGTGGCCGTGCTGGAGAGAGACAGAGTGCGAGGAAGAGAGAGGTGTGAGTCTGAGTGGCAGATTGCTTTTTTACTTCCAACACTTCTCAGAGGGAGAGCGTATCTGAACACAGTAACGATGCCACCAGGTTAAGCTGACGTTGGTTGGTTTTATATGGTCTAAAGTTTTGGAAACAGTGGTTATCTGGTGATGTATTCCATCCACTGGCAGAAGATGTTTGAGGGTCCCTATAGTGTCCAGCAATCCAAGGCGACATCTACACTACTACAGTAGGTTTTGGTTTAAAAAAACGAATATCTTTTGCTTTGTTTACGCCTCGCGTCCACACTACTCTGGCGTTTCCGAGCCCCTAAAACAGAGACATTTGGAAACACTGCTGCCCCTGTTTTGGTTTGAAAACTGTTTGCTTTGTAGTCTGGACAATCACAAACGGAGACCTTTTGGAAACAGTGCTTTTATGGACTAATAAAGGGGTTCGCAACCTTTGTAATATGAAATGCCATTTCAACGAGTACTAGCCAATAAGAGGTAGAGTGGGCTAGGGCGGGTCTTTGCGGAATGCAGACGGGGAAAAAGTCAATCAAACTACCGTAAATAACAGGCTGTGCTCCAACCAATGGACACAACTTATTGCTAGTGTGCCAGTGGTTGAGCCTAAGGTTGCTGACCTCTGGACTTGCATGTTGTAGCATATATGCTAATAACTAGCTAGTTTGAACTTGGAATCTCAGCAAGGCTAAATAGCTAACCTGGCCTCACTAGCTCGGAATGTTTCATGTTTTTTTGTCTATAAGCAAGCTTACTCTTTTATTCTTCCTCCATACCGGTGACCGCCGTGGCAAGAGGCATTATGTTTTTTCGGGTTGTTCGTCCGTACATCCCGATAACTCAGGAAAAGCCTGGAGGGAATTTCTTAAAATTTGGCACAAACTCAAGCATTTGATTAGCTTTTGGTGACATATTTGGGCCATAACTCAAGTGCAAGGCGCTAGTTAATTTGTATTAACCTTTATTAACCTTTATTTCACCAGGAAGTCTCTTGAGATACATTAGAGAGACCTGGCCAAAACGGCAGCGTAAAGTAGATTATACAGCACTGTTTCATAACATTTAGCTCATCCCCCACCCTGGACTGTTACTTTAACTGAGGTTAAGCTGAAGATTGACTCTGAGATTTTGTTTGCCTCCAAAGAAGCTGCCTCAGAAAAAAACTTCTCTACAAAATAAATCTGCCAATAAAGGCAGAAACATGCTAGACTCAAAACTAAAATTGCCATCTTTTAACACGCCAAAAATGGCCATTGTTGTAACGAAATGATGAGTTGCCTCACCTTCAGTCACCACAGTGTATACAGGTCGACATGAAAGCTGTGTTGATCCCTTGAGCTGTCTGTCTGTCTGTCTGTCTGTCTGTGTGACTGTATCCAGCCACCATTCAGCCCCTCGATTCCCCACTGTACTCAAAGTCAAATCCTCATCTTATCAAGTCAACAGAATCCCTCCGTCCCTCCGCGACGCCTCCCTCTCTGAGCGAACGGCTTTTATTTCAGTAATGGACAGATGGACGCCCCGAGAGATCTGCGTGCCGCTTTTTCATCTTGCTAATTCTTTTCATGGGCTTTTTTCAAAAGGAAAACAAAACATGGCACATTTATCTGGGAGGTGGTGGGCAGTCTGACTGGGTGCCAACACTGTAAATCTCAGCGTACCCTCTTCATTAAGCATGCACACACCCCCCCCCCCCCCCCACATGCTTGCCAGTAATGTGTGTAAAAGTGTGTGTGTGTGTGTGTGGAGCTATCTCGGGGGCCGATCCATGCCAACCAAGAGCCCCGTGGGAGAGAGAGACTGCTCTCTTTGGGATGGGGGTGGACGCAATCTGTGGAAAAGCAAAATACACCACTGGCACTGAGTGGATGTCGACAGAAGGTGTGTGTGTGTGTGTGTGTGTGTGTGTGTGTGTGTGTGTGTGTGTGTGCTCTTTTCCAGACTCGTGTACGAACACACCTTTATCTAAACTGTCAGAAAGATTCAAACTGCCGGCGTTCTGGTTACACACCTGGCATTTGGTACGTGGCTGTTGAGAAACTGGTCAACTGTTTCAGAAAATAACGCTTTTTTATTCAACCTGTTAAAGAAGCGGAGCGACAGCTTTAAAATAACAAACTAGTTTAAAATCTCAGGAGAGGAGGAAGGCGGCTGACTTCTTAAAAAAGGCCCTTTCTGTGGTTGTTTTCCTCCCCAGAGACTTTTCTGGTGTATCTGATGGGGATGGGAAGCTTTTCATTATTGTTAAGTGTTGGAGAATCTTTAAGGGAAATGTATGAGAGTCTTAAAACCAAATAAAAGGCCGAAAAGTTTGTTGTTAAAGTCTCAAGTCTCTTTCTCTCTCTCTCTCTCTCTCTCTCTCTCTCTCTCTCTCTCTCTCTCTCTCTCTCTCTCTCTCTCTCTCTTTCCTTCAGTCTCACCAGGCAGCACTCAAAAGTCCTTGACTAAACTTTGTACTCAGCGTCCCCGCTCAAACCAAAATTTATGTAAGCATTCCATTGTGTGGGTGTGTGTGTGTGTATGTGAGTTCCTTTTGTTATGTGTGTTATATTTGTCATTGTATATACACAAACTGCACACCGTGCATGAGCCCGCATGGTGTTAGTGTCCAAAAAACTGTACCAAGGAGGTCAGGTAGCACACACACACACACACACACACACACACACACACACACACACACACACACACTTAGAGCAGCAGGAATGTTTACTTGGTCCCGCCTTTTGTGAACTCCTTATTCTTCCATAATGGCTGCTTTTGTGTGGAAGGTCATATTTAAGCAATTTGCTTCTCAGAGTATTTGATCGTGTGTGTGTGTGTGTGTGTGTGTGTGTGTGTGTGTGTGTGTACTTTTGGAAAGTGAGGAGACTTTGTTCAGAGCTGTGTGAGACTCGTGGTTAGCCATGCAGTTGTGACGATTAGGCTCAGGGAATGCCTTATTATTCTAATGAGGAAAGGCTCAAATCTCCTCGAGAGTTCACTATTAATGGAATTAAAATAAAAGTGTGTGTCATTTCAGACCGCCATTAACAACGCATTAATACTAAGTAGCACCTCGATATTCCTGAACAAGAGGAACCCGGCTAATGAGATAATAATGGAGCCGAGCAGTCGGTTAAGCAGCGCTAAGCTGTCACGGTTCAGAGTTAAAGGGACAGTCTGTGGGCAAATGCAACCGTCTGCTCCCAATCATTTTCAGACGTAATCTGCAACTTTGTCATCTAAATAAATGCCTGTCATGTTGTTCGCCGACTGATATGAAATCAGGTCTGTATCAAACAGAAGTTTACAGACTATAGCTGCAACCATTAGTCGCTTAATTGATTAGTCGATAAACAGAGAAATGATAAGCGCTATTTTGATCATCTTTGGGTTTGGGAGTGTTGCTTTAGACAAAATAAGACGTTTTGAAGATGTCACCCTTGGTTGTTTTGTGGTATTGTGATAGGCATTTCTTCTGATATTTTATAGACAATAAATAAGGAAATGATTGACACATTTAACAATAATGAAAATAATTTGCCAGTTGCAGCCCTATCACAGACACAACAATGTAGTTTGTTTGGAACAATATTAAAAAGTAGCCGCAGAAATGTCAGGGGTCACATTAACTTTTAAGTTTAATCTACAGGTATTATATGTAACTTTTCTGAAATGGCTATGTTACATAGTTTGTTGAGTTATGTACATTCTCGCAAATGTTTCCAACCATTTAAAAACCCAGCGAAATCTGTCTTTTGGTTGCCTGTCAATTGCGTCATATCCCCTTTTCCGCGTTGTGGTTGTCTGCCGGAAGCCAGTTCATAAATTGACTTTTTATCCATTTTTAAGCCACATTTTTACGATACACATTTGTAGATCTTGGTCTTTTTTAACTATACATTTTAACCGGATGAAGGATTTTAGTCATCGGACGTCTAGAGTCAGTTATCAGAGAAGGTGTGTGTGTGTGTGTGTGTGTGTGTGTGTGGTGCGCCCACGGGTGCACCCTGGGAAGCGTAGTTCCTCAAAGAGGGAGACGGATGGGCGACTTAGAACAATAGAGTGAAACGGCGAGGCAGAGAGGAGGGAGGGTTTAGGAACGTATGTTGCTTTTATACAACAAGCCCTGCGAGGACACATTGACGGATGAGCTTTGCACAACAAATGACACGGAAACAATGGGCAATTATTTGCAATTCAAAAGCCTGAATGAGACTTCATTAGGTTTCGGCCCTGGACATGAGATGGAGCACGCACGGAGGCGCAGGTAAACACTCTGCTGCTGCCTCTCAGATAGGAACACGGCTGTGGTTTATATTCACAACAATTAAAGCAACATCTTTATTTTCGGCGGATCTACTTTCTGATATTGATTTGTAGACGGATTTAAAGAAAAAAAAAAAAGCTTTCTAGAAGTGACTTATTTCTCTTAACTCAAAATACAGATTTGTACTGGAAGGCTAGATGTTTTTCAACAAATCTCTTTTTTTAAGTTAACAAAAAGAGCCAAATTCAGACACATGAGCATCCATAAAAAAGCTTTACCAAAATGAAAATAATAAAACAGGCAACGTGTGTTATTTGAATGAGGAACTATCTGATCAATAAGTATGTAAGTAAAGTTTATTTAAATGGCACTTTTCACAGATAAAATCACAAAGTGCTTTACAATAAATTGGAATACGATAAATAGAAGACATAAGCATACAAAGGAAAACATAGGTACATAAAATCAGCCAGCCATAAAAGCCCTTGTCTCACTAAAAGCCTGCTTGAATAGCAAAGTCTTCAACTGCTTTTTAAAAGAATCAACAGAGCTTGAACAACGTAAAGAGAGTGCATGAGTAAACACGATTATTAATCAGACCAAACATTCGGTGCCTGCTTTCACAACTTGATCATTTTAAAAACTGTGTTCTATAAGTAGGGATGCACCGGATCCAGGATTCGGCTTCGGATTTGGCCGAATATTGGGCTTTTTGACAGGGTTCGGTTTCTGCCGAACCTTAGAATTTTTTTCCACCGAACCCTACGCTTGCACTACGCGCACTACACCGGTCGCCGTAATGACGGCACTGTTGATTACAGGAAGGTGTTTACGTAGGTGGAGCGTTCAATGCAGTAGGCTGTGAGAAAGTGAAAATGGAACTCGTGAGCAGAATAAGTGTTTGTTTGGCAGTACTTTCAGTCAAAAGAAGACCATTCAAGTCCAGCTACATGTTCTATTTGCAATGGCAATTTGTCTCGTGGTGGTAAGGAACCTAAACAATACACAACATCGCCGCTGTTAAAACATTTGCGTATGAAACATCTGAAAGAATACGAGTTGTGCATGAAGGAATCTACAGACAGCAGCCAAAATTAAAAAAATTTAGTAGGATTCGGTTTTCGGATTCGGCAGAATCTTAGCCAGTGGATTCGGTATTCGGCCGAACCCCAAAAATCTGGATTCGGTGCAGTGCTAAGGACACATACAGAGAAAATATAGTAATAAACAATTGTGGGAAAATTGTAAAAGTAATTTAGAAATCCTCTTAAAAACGTCCTTGATTTGCACCAAAAACCAGTCCCTTGTTCTGTGGTTCATGATGGGGATGCACCAGTTCATATCAGGAGCAACTCTGAACACAATAAGTTTTTGCTGCAAATGAACAGATCCGAAACCAGATCCACTTAATAAGTTCAGTCTTGGACGCCGATACCGATCCAACAGATCAGACTGGAGCATATACCTAGTTAACCCTCATGTTGTCCTTGGGTCAAATCTGACCCGTTTTCAAAGTTCTTTTTATATTAGAAAATATGGGATGTTGAAATAAGCGCCCAAAATGTTGAAAAAAAACCCCCACAAAAATGTGAGAAAAATACTTTGAAAAAAGCAACCAAAACATTGAGATAGGGACAACAAAAGTGTTTGTTTTTTCATGGTTGACAGGAAGACAACACAATGGTTCATAACTTTAATCAAGATTTCATTTAAATTGCTTGAGTTTTTGACCTTTTTAAAAATGACTTACTAAAAAAAACCGAACAAACAGGCCTGAGAACTCCTCAGAGGAAGTAAATCTCGTATGTAAAAAATAATACAGCAAACCTTTTGCACTAGAGAACCCTCATACACCTGTTTAGACATCCCATAGTCTGCTGGATGTCCTTTTTAATTAGCAACTCAGTCAGCAAACGTTACCGTTAGAAGAATGTCTCCGGAGGGCTATTTCACAAAACCTAGATAGCGGATTAAGCCGGGATTTCCCAGTAATCCTGGCTCAATTTAGCCTCGACTTGGCTTCACAAAAGCAGAGGCACCTATCCTGGATTTATAAATTCTGCTTTTGTGATTTGCCATGTCAACAAAACCAGCGAGGGGAATAATTAACAAAAGTGTTTATAGGAGATAATATTCCACAATGACATGTTCAGCCTTTTAAAGTGGTGTCCTTTTACATTTCTTTTTAGAAAAGGAGAAAAAAACCTGAGACTTACTATTTTAAAAGTGTGTTTGGTCGAGACGAGGGGCCTAGGGGGCGAGCCGTTAGCATACTAGCGCTAGCATGCAAGCTCGTTCTCAATGGCGAAACACTGCTACAACACACACAAATTCACCCTAATCTACAAAATAAATTGTATAGAACTACTTACATGTCCCTGTTCTGCAGGTATTCCACACAAAGTTGAAAGTGCGCCCTTGTTTAGAAGTCTCCCAGCTAATCCTGCCTTGTACAGGCCGAAGTTGCAGAAACAGCTAGCTAGCTCATGTAATCCTTACCTAGCTACTGCGCATGTGCGACTGACAACAAAGATCTTACAGAAGTGAGAGGTCTCACTCTGTAGCTAAAACAGAGACCTGACACAGGGTGAAAAGAGGAGCTGCAGCAATGTGCAGTACAACATAAATATGGTGTTTTTTGAAAATTAAACCATGTAAACCTATTCTGATACAATCTCAAATTACAATTATGAACCTGAAAATGAGCATAATATGGCCACTTTACATATTACGACGCATATTACAGTGGGCGTCACTATACGGAAAGCTGAGTTTGTTCTGAACATTTTGATATGAAACACACAGGGATCAGTTACATGCAAATACCTTTTTAAAAAGGTAAATTTAAGAAGATATGTGACATCACCCTTAGACCTCACAGGGTTACACTATGGCTGCTGGCTTATGGAAAAAAAACATAACCACAGTTATTTTGGTCAGTGTTGAAATCACAATTATTTAACACGATTATATCTTTTGGAAATATGTTGCATTTATTGAACTTGAAAAAACCAGTGAAACAAATCAACAGTGATGACACCTTGAACTGTGAAATTTCTTTTACTTGTCCTATTGAACTTTTTCTAAACTCCCCTTCACAGCACAAAATAAGAGTTAACTTGCAAAGTGTAATGTGCAAAAATAATAATTTTTCTCGATGCCATTGTTTTGGTGATCGTTAGGAGCCGAAACCGCGATTTAAAATTTGATTAATTGCACAGCCCTATCTCAAACTGCTCTTGGAACAGGAGGACATGAACCTTCGGTATATTCCCCCCTTTATCTGCCTCAGTTAGCTTTTAACACTGCAAACGTGTTGTTATGGCGTGATTTGGTTGAACGCAGGGAGCAAAGGCTGGAAAGCAAAGAGACCTGAAGAGAAAGCTTCAACCGTCCCACTGCTCAACAGCCATAACAAATGATTCACACATACACACACACACACACACACACACACACACACACACACACACACACACACACACACACACACACACACACACACACACACACACACACACAGACACACAAACCCTTTTAAAGCACTTCAGCATTTCAGCTAAATGCTAAACAGTGGCCGGAGAAAGAACTTTACACACAGAGTTTTGTTGATTTAACTCATATTTGACATTAACTGTGGCGCGAGAACAAAATGTATTATTTTATAAATCTTTGTATTTGACAGGAAAGGCTATTTTGGGTATCCCAGATCCATAGGCGTAATGGACGCACGATATTAGGAAAATATCTAATTGGGATTATTTTGAGTGAGATTGCGATATGATTCACGATATTGGAGGGAATGATCATTTTTGTATCATTATTCTCATTTTCATGGGGGTTGACAATTTCAGCTTCATTTCATTGTCTGTTCATTTTATTTTTTTGCCTCTTCCTCCGTCTGCGTAGATCACTACCTTCACTCTTTTCTCTCTGTGGTTAATTATCTTTCCAAATACACTTAACCAGGACGTCATGAGCGAACCCTCGTCTCCGCCGTGTCGGAATGAGCTCGCTTTCAGAGCCTTCGCCGCCACATTCAACAGCCACAGGAGGGGGGGGGGGGGGGCTCAGCGATGTCAGCGTTGTTAAAAAAACGAAACCCACACAGCAGTCTTTGTCTGAAGAGCAGAAGAGAGGATCGTCTCCTTTTGATGCTTTTCTGAAGCTGCAGGGCGAGTTGGGAGTCTGACTCACTCACACCGCCCGGGGACATTGACCTTGTTGTCATTCTTCCACACCGAACAACAGTCAGGGCAGAAGCTCCTCGTATACAGACCAACATCTGTTTGGACCAAGACCTTTGGTGTTGTCAGGGAAATTGATGCAGCTTTCTCCAAGTTTGAGCAATATTTCCCTGCTGGCAACACCGTTTTAGATTAGAAAATCAGCTGATGGCCGAGGAAGTCCGGCGTATATGTTCATGGTTGTGACAGGATTGTGTCTAATGATTTGGGTGTCCCACAAGCCAGTGGTTCCCAAACTTTTTCACATCAAGGACCCCTTAACTGACACAAATTAGACCCCCATTCTTTTTTTAGATTCTTTTTTGGGCATTTCCGCCTTTAATCACAGCTCAGACATGAAAGGAGAGAGGAAAATACGCAGGAAACCGCTGCAACAATTAGAATAAAATTAGACCCCCATTTGATTAGCTTTTGTCCCAGGGTCCCCCATTTGATAGAATTTTTGCTTCTAGATGTTTTACTACACAAAGTGTATGAAGACCATGATGAAAATACATTCTGTCATTGTGTTACTTAAGGATGGAATTATATTGAAAATAAATGATTCCCCTTTTTGCTTGGGTCCCCCTAGAATCCCCTTCAGGGACCCCTGGGGGTCCTTGGACCACACTTTGGGAACCACTGCCGTAACCTTTCGTCTTGTGTCACCATCAGGCCCAAATTCCCCTTTATAACACGGACGTCAATTGCAAACGATTTCTGAAACCTAACAGCCAAGATTTTGCCCAGAAAATTCTCTGGGCGGGCAAAGCAGAGAAAGGGGAGGTAACCTTTCCCCTTATGACGTCATAAAGGGAAGATTCCAGATCGGCCCATCTGAGCTTTCATTTTCTCAAAGGCAGAGCAGGATACCCAGGGCTCGGTTTACACCTATCACCATTTCTAGCCACTGGGGGACCATAGGCAGGCTGGGGGAACTCACATTAATGTAAAAAACCTCATAAAGTGACATTTTCATGCCGCAGGACCTTTAAATTATTTCTTGGCCGACCTATATCTGTAATAAGCTAAAACTTGTTGATGCATCAATCAGGTTGTTCAAAGAAAATGTAAATTAAATGAACGAAAGGCAATGTAATTAACTTTTTTTTTTTTTTTTTTTTTTTTACTTGATTTGAATGAATCCACAACCGTTAAGAGAAACCTAACTTTTAAGCCCTGATGGACTCACTGGTAAAGATCTGAGGAAAGCATTAGTTTTTTGTTGTATTGTAGCCTCAACAAGCAGCTAGTGGGGGCTTTAGAATTTTTTTCTTTTATGGTAATAAACCAGAAAAAGCATGAAACAATAATAAAATATTAAGAAATAAAGAGTCACATGAAAGCTGATAGTTTGGTGACTGGGGTCAGACATTAATGGCAGCTTCAGGGCAAAAAGCCTTTTTAAAATTCATAAAACAACAAAGCAATTAAAAATAAATGGGCATAAATGCCCTTGACACTTAAAAGGCTGTTTTGTTTTTCACCTTGCTCATATTTTATTAGTTGTGTCGACACACTTGAATGCAGCGGTTGTCCCCTATGAGCCGCTGTAGGTGTATTCCTGGCAGCCAATGAGCGGTCGATTCTTTCTTGTGCCATTTGGGTAAAAATAATAGAACAGTTTTTAATCAGAAAACCAACATGTTTCACGGCCTGGAGGATGAAACGGCACCACGCAGCCAGAAGTAGATGAACAAACCAGAATAATGTAGATGATAAAACAAGCAACATCTGAAAATACTCAAAGATGGAGGGAGGGGGTGTGAGATTTTTGACTTTTGTACAAGAGGAGGAAGTGAAGGCCTGCCAGCAGTTTCCAGCTGAAGGACAGAAGTTAACTGGAGAATGCAATTTCTGAAGAAATTGCGTTGTGAATGCTGTATGTTGAAAGGCTGACGCTACACTGGATTGCTGGCTTTAATTGTGTAGGAAGAAGGTGAAGTAGTGACAATAGTTGAAAAAGTGGGAATGGGTTTAATTAGTATATGAATGTCATTGAAAAGTTGACTAACGCCAAGAATGTTTGAAAGTTATAATGATATAATATTTGTAGTTATGTGGCTTTAATTTGGATGCACACACACACACACACACACACACACACACACACACACACACACACACACACACACACAGGACAGATGTTAAATATGTGTGCACCAGATGGAGGAAAACAGTTCAATTCACTATTTAAAGGTTAAGGCTGGTGTAATTCTATACTGTTATTTAGGGCCAATTTCCAATTCTAATTTGCTCTTAAAGGACCAACACCAACAATGTGTTAAATATGCCCTAAATATTTCACACAGCCCCAAGCCCAATGGTTCCTATATTAAATCTTTAAAAACAGATCACATATATAAACTTTTCTTTTTTTGAGGTTAGCCTCAGTGATAGGGTTGGGTACCAAAACGAATGGCTTGTTCATGAAGGAACATGTCACCCAGTGCAACAGTGTGGCAATAACAATAACAATAATGTAACACAATACTTGTTAGTAGATACATTCCCTGTTGGTTTTGGTCTTTTTGTGGGATTTGTTGACGATTAGAAAAATATCGCCAGACTTATCCTTTAAAAGTAGAATTGCCCTTTTGTGAAAAGTAGTAAAATGCTTCTAAAATAAGATGAATTATCAAGAAATTAAGTTAAATGAAGCTGACAAAGACAGCTTTAGTTAAAAATGACATTAGATTCAGAAGTAAGCGACATCCTGTTGTCTTCAGTGAAGCCACGATGCAGATTTTCTCTCCCAGACTTCTTCAGCTCCGCCTTCAGCCCACCTTGACTCCCACCTTACCAGCCATTTCTGTTTCTTTGTCTACAAAACCTGCATTCAAGTCTGTCATTCACCCAGTTTATTTTCTCCTGCAGACTGCCTGCTGCTCTCTTACTGTAGTTGCTCAAATGTGTAGGTGTGCACAGTCACATACGTTTTTGTAACTTTTGTTTTTTTATTAGAGTTAGTGCTTCATTTGTTGCATTCCATTTGTTTATTGAGTTCGTACATGGATTTTTCTTTGTCTGCAAACACAATCCTCAAAAGTGGCTGATAAATGAAAGGGTTCTGGTGAATTCGCGGAGAATGTTTTGCTGAAGAGAAGCCTGAGTTTCCTCCAAAACTATCTTTTGTGTTCTCAAGAGTTTTCACCTTGAGGTAACGGAAAGACTGCAGCACACATAATGGCCCCCTTCCTCACTTTGAGTGCTCCATTTGTTCATAAGATTAGACCTGTAACATTGTCTCTGCTGGCTTAATAGTGATCAGTGTGTTCATGTTTAGTCCAACTACAAATATTCACATTTACAATGATATAAAACCGAGAAAAACAGCAAATCCTCACATTTGAGAGGCTTGTTTCTGTCAATTGACTAATCGGAGAATCAACTGTGTTTCCCAAGAAGCCCAAAATGCCGTCCTCAAATGTTTTTTGTTTTGTCGACAACTCGAATGTATTCAGTTGACTGTCCCAGAGGAGTGAAGACATTAGAAAACATTCACATTTGAGAAGCTGGAATCAGAGAATTTTTCATAAAAAAATGACTCGAAGCGATTAATCAGTTATCAAAGTTGTTAGCGATTAATTTATTGGTTGACAACTAATCGGTTAAAGGTCCCATGGCATGAAAATTTCACTTTTTAACATTAATATGCGTTCCCCCAGCCTGCCTATGGTCCCCCAGTGGCTAGAAATGGTGATAGGTGTAAACCGAGCCCTGGGTATCCTGCTCTGCCTTTGAGAAAATGAAAGCTCAGATGGGCCGATCTGGAATCTTCCCTTTATGACGTCATAAGGGGAAAGGTTACCTCCCCTTTCTCTGCTTTGCCCGCCCAGAGAATTTGGCCCACCAATGAGAGAGAGACATCATGGCTTTCAAACGAGCAAAGTGGCAGTTGGTCAAGACCACACCCCCACCCTCCACCTTGCCCCCCCTCTCTCATCTTCAATAGCATTTAAAGCTACAGACACAGAAATGGCACATCCTAAGGAAAGCTCATTGTAGGACTGGCTCTAGTGGCTGTAATTTTGCACCAAGGCTGAATTTTGGGAAAGAGACTTCAGATACAGTATTAGGGGACCACTAAGGTCTATATAAAAGACTCAGATACAGTATTAGGGGACACTAGTCTATAAAAGAGACTTCAGATACAGTATTAGGGGACCACTAAGGTCTATATAAAGAGACTTCAGATACAGTATTAGGGGACCACTAAGGTCTATATAAAAGAGACTTCAGATACAGTATTAGGGGACCACTAAGGTCTATATAAAAGCAGACGTATAGGGGACCTAGGTCAGATACAGTATTAGGGGACCACTAAGGTCTATATAAAGAGACTTCAGATACAGTATTAGGGGACCACTAAGGTCTATATAAAAGAGACTTCAGATACAGTATTAGGGGACCACTAAGGTCTATATAAAGAGACTTCAGATACAGTATTAGGGGACCACTAAGGCCTATATAAAAGCATCCAAAAAGCAGCATGTCATAGGACCTTTAATCGATTGATCGTTGCAGCTCTAATTCTAATTCAGATTTGATAAAACGATATTGAACCCCAACCCTAACTACAAGTAACCCAAGCTAACAATCCTGATGCTTTACACCTAACTACATCAAAGCTGTAACACACCATGTCGGCCAGAAGCCTAAAGATTTTCTGGGCTTTTTTTTTTTTCTTCATTTAACTACCGCAAGCTCTGATTTATGTACGCTCATAGTCGTCAGTATTGAACAAAACAAAGCTGGCATCCCTAGCGGATAATTTATGGTTTACATAGTGCAGTGGGACAGTAAAATAATTGAATGAATGCACCTTGACGCTCACAAGCTTCTGCGTCTGGCTTTTACTACCCAGCACTGTACTGGACACACACACACACACACACACACACACACACACACACACACACACACACACACACACACACACACACACACACACACACACACACACACACACACACACACACACACACACACACACACAGAGTTACTGTACAGGCAGACTTTGAGTCGGGCAGGATAAGTGGAGGTGACAGGGCCAGCTGTGCTGTGTGAGGTCCGGGCTTGCTGCAGAGCTGGGGGCTCTCAGCTATGCTCTGTGTGTGACCGTGTCACCCTCAGTTAGGTGTCAAGCCCACCATGCTGCTACACACACACACACACACACACACACACACACACACACACACACACACACACACACACACACACACGGCAATAAAACTGAAGGTCAAGCAACAAACCACGCTCTGCCGCTGCCGTCACTCCCCTCTCCGTCAGAAGAAATGCCACTTGTATTTTTATCTCCTCCTCTCTGCTGCATCCTTTCTCTCCTCTTTCTCCCTCCCCCTTTCCTTCTTCTCTTTCTTTTTTTTGTCTCTCTTTTTCTTTTAATTCACCTTCTCTTTTTCTGTATCTCTCTCCTCTCCCTTGTTCTTCTTTTTTTTCTCCTTAAACTTACACTTCTTTTCTGTCCACGTCTTCTTCTCTCAATCTTCTTCTCTTTCCTTTACGTCTTCTCTTTTCTTCAGCCTTCCATGTCTGCACTCATTTTTTATTCTGGCAAAATTCTGCCTTTTTAAAACCCTCTGAGGTCCAAGGGCTTTTGTAGATATCTTCTTGAATTCTCCTTTTTAAGGTTTTTTTTTGCATATAACTGATCCCCATGTGTTTCATATCAAAATGTTTAGAACAAACTCAGCTTTCTGCATAGTGACGGCCAAAATTGTCCCAGAGCAATGTGTAAAGAGATAATTTGGCACTAAAGCGGAGATATTTTTCAAATCTCTTGTGAAAACGTACCTACACTCAGTTGTTTTGGTGCTTGAAATGAGTTAACAAAGTCTTCACAAAAAATAGCGTAATACATGAATGAAATGTTAAATAAATGTCTAAAATGACATTTTGTAACGTCGCTTTTTGAGTAGGAGTGTTGTCAAACATCGCTTAGATTCGCCGGTGTCTCTGGCTGTATTTTTTCGAAGGCAGAAATGAAGGATTCAATCAAGTTCGCTGCTCGCTGAAGGATCTCTTGAATTCTTTTTCATTTAATTTCTGCCAAGAGGCACTTATATTCAGACAGCTTTTTTTTTTAGTCTGGTAGACTTTCCAGTGAGTGTGTCCATGTGTCTGTAGACACAAACACTCACACAGGCAGAGTGTGTTGGAGTGGCAGCTGTAGACATTTTCGTCTCAGACTTAATTGCGGCGTAGGCAGGTTGGGTTTTCTTTTCCTCCACATTTTCTCTCCGTTGATGTTTTTTTCTTCTTTTTCAAACGGTCCATTTTTATGATATACATACTCACCTTCTTCTCACCAATATCAGTACTTCTTACACACATGAGCAAATGTAATGCCACCGTGTTCAGATCATTTGAATGTCCTGATTTCTTTATTATAAATATACAGAGCCCTCGAATGGTTTGAGCAGCTACATGTGTACACACACTTTAAAACCCATGTACAGGTAGGGGTGTAAGAAAAAATCGATACACTTGAGTATCGCGATATTTTATTTAGCAATACTATATCGATTTTCAAAAACGCAATATCTATTTTTATTTATTTATTTATTTTTTTGTTTACGTGCAAAAACATTCATGTAAGATGGTGGTTCACGTTTATGTTGTGTTCAAACCCCCTACCGCTAGATGGCTCTGCAGAGACGCATTTTCTGTGTACTGAATAGTTTACCTAAATTAAACTTCTTTGACTTTCATGCACATCATGTCTTTTTTTAAATATTAGTTTTTCTAAAATGATACTTTAAAAAAATCCCAATATATCGCCTTACGCACAGTATCGAAATATATTGCAATATATTGAATCGTGACCCATGTATCGTGAAACGTATCGTATTGCCAGATTCTTGCCAATACGCAGCCCTATGTACAAGCATGTGATTTCATTATTTAGGTGAGTAATGCTGCACAATACAGGCACAAAAAAAAATTATAATAATCAAAGTGCAATCTCTGTGCATTAAAAATTCCAACTGGGAGATAAATCGTAATCCGTGTGGAGCAAATGTTTTCAAAGTAATTGCTTTCTCAACGCTTCAATAAAAAGGTCCAGATGATGTTTAGCTTTTAGAATGTGTGAAAGATTTTTTTCTGATGTGACTCTAATTTGTAGTCATTTTGCATGCTTTGCTCAAAAAGCTGCATGAAACCCATTTCTCTCTGGTTAATTAATGCGACAGGGCTCATGCATTTTTTTTGGAGATTTCAGCGGCCGGGGGTTGCAGTTTTTGAAAATGAGACAATGAAAGCACTGTGGAGCCGAGAGCCGTAGTAATGACCGTAAGGGTCAAAACCAGAAGGACAAATTCCTTTTTGAAATATCATGGAAGAGAGAAATGGTAGTAAAAGTGTGGAAGGGGGGGGGGGGGGGAATCAATAAGGCAGGGAAGAAGTGGGTGGAGTTATATTTGGCTGGAGGTAAAAGTCAGTGAGGGGGTGACTGGCCCACTTGAGTTTGTCCAAAAACTGGAAGTGAAGCTCTCTTAGAAACTACGTTGGAAATGTTTTGTTAATCAACACCCGAGGAAAGATGTGAACTCCAACTCCCAAGGAAGAACTGCGGTGAGAAACAATCAGTGAGCTTCAAATTCTGTTGCTGTGCAGCTAAACGGTTCAGCTTCGAGAAAGTTGTGGAACGTAACACGGCTGCAACTATAACTCGGCTCTTTTCATTACCACTAATCTGACTATTATCTTTTCAATTAATCAATTAACTGTTCAGTTTAACCCTTGTGTTGTCTTCCCGTCGACCATGAACCTGTTCTCCTTCCGGGTCAAAGAATTGAAAATTAACTTTCTTTTCAGCGTTTTTTTCCCCGGTGCTTTTAACGCTTTTTATTAAAAGTTTTCTTCACTTTTTTTCAACACTATTCATAGTCAATAACCCTAATCTATATGACATCATAGCTTATTTTTTGAGTTTTAAAAAAAGAGCAGAAATTCAGAATTATTTTGCGTTAAGATCAGACGATGTTGAGTGGATCACAGTTTATGTCAAGTTTAGGCAGGATGTACTGTTTTAAAACTATTTACATTGTTTTTCAAATGCTATAAAATTGAATAAAACACCCAAAATTCAATGTAGGTAATCATTATTTTAACCTGCGAAGAATGTCACATGCATGCATCAAAGTTATTTTTGGGCAATTTGGTTGTAAGAAACCCATATTTCTGATATAAAAAAAACTGTGAAAATGGGTCAAATTTGACCCGAGGACAACACAAGGGTTAAGAGAAGGCAGAAACCACTCAGGTAATTTCTTAAAGGGCTTGTTTTGTCCAGGACCAACACTAAAGATATTACTTTTATTTTGATAGAAAACAGAAAAGCAGTAAATAAGAAGAATTGTTGACCTTTTTCTTAATAAATGACTTGAATGAATATTCAATTAAACTATTTGCATCAATTTTTCTGACGATCGACTAATCAATGTATCACCTATTTGATAGATTGGTTCAATTTTGGGTTATTTGTACTGTTGTGTTTTATTACTCGGGGGTTTTTCTAGGCTCAGAATAGACCTTTGGGGGGGGGGGGGACTTTGCACAGTAAGCATGATCGGTCTGCGTACAGTCAAGGCAAAGTTAAGTAATGAGTAAATAAAACCCCAATTAACAAAACTGGTTAAAAAAGTAATATTAATATTTAACCCTTGTGTTTTCCTCGGGTCACATTTGACCCGTTTCCAAAGTTTTTTTTATGTCAGAAATATGGGTTTCTTTAAACCAAATTGCACAAACATAACTTCGCTGCATGTACGTTGGATGGAACCTATACAACATTCTTCGCTGGTAAAATTAATGATTACTTCCATTGAATTTTGGGTGTTTTATTTAATTTCATTAGCCTGGAAATCCAGACCCAAATCCGAAAGATTAAGGGTCTGGCATTGAGTAATGAAAATGGCCCAACTCGAGGGGCGGCACCAAGCATGCATTTGAAAATCTCACTGCACGCAATTGGATAACACTACGACCAATCACCACAATACACGGGGTGACGTATCCAGAGCCCCATACTCTTAGCTACCAGCGGAGCTAATTGGTAGATTAAACTGGCGTCATCTGTTTAGCTGCTGTTTAGCTTGCAGCTCGGCTACAAGGGCGTAGTTAATGAGCATCATTACTCAATGCAAGAGTGACTCGCTGAGAAAATTCAAATTTCTTTTTTTAAAACAACGTCCTGACTAAACTTTGACTATGATTACCCATCAACATCCACTGATCTTAACTATTAGACAAAATGAATCATAATTTCTGCTTTTCTTTTTTTTTTTTTAACCACAATCGTTTTATTGCCTACTGGTGTTACCTTTTTAATTTTCCAGTCGCTGCTTTTTCAGTTTTTTCCTTTTCATCTGTTGCCTCCATGTGTTCAGACTCCGCTACATTCAGGAAGTGTCTTTTTAAGAGCAGATACAATGAAAAGGGGAGTATATAAAGTATATATATCTGACTGCTTGAATTTGTCGATGGAAAACCATGTGTAACAATATGTAATAATATTGAGGAGGTGACGCATTGTGATGCATCGTGATAGCGAATCGATTTGAATCGTTGACAGGATAATTGCAATTGAATTGAATCGTGAGACCAGTGAAGATTCCCACCCCTAGTGCCCATGGATGTTATTATATATCCATGGTCCTGCCCTGCCATTTTGACAAAGGCTATGCTAAGTTAGCTAGCTTGTCAGTTTGTGCATAGAGCAGTCGATTCAATGAATCGGGTTTTGGTGACAGATGGGTTGAAGTTGTACGTAGTGTGTGGATTGTTTGTGTAGATTGTGTTTCATAGACGATCTGGCAACTTGGGTGACGACGACAAACATACAAAACGTATGGATTTGTTTGTGATGAATAGACGTTATGTCGTTTTGAGGATCATGCCAATTACGGGGTTTTCGACAGAAAAACCAGAGGGGCGCCGGGAGATGCAAAATACTGGGGGGGGTCGGGCTGGACACCAGACTGTGGCCGGATGCGACTGTGGGGCAGACAAACATTATTAGACACTCATAAGGTCAACAACAGATTATGGTTGTATAATATAAGCAGCAAAGACATCACTGCTAAAGTGGATGGACTACAGTATAGAGCATTATGTTTATGTATACCAGCTTTTTAGTCAACCTTCAAAATGCAGTCGGCTAATGGATGTTCAGGAGAGAAAAACTCACACTTGCATACTGTGTTTTAAACTTTGCATTGTATTTACATATTACATTGCATGTATTATTATTTTTTTTTCATGTTTTGGGGGTTTGTGTGTTTTTTTTTTTTTTACTTTGCCTCGTTTTTGTATTTGCAGCACGTTTCTGCTAATAGAAATGGGAAGTGTTTGGGGCTGTTGTGGCGCGTTTGCGCTGGTTGGCCACCGTATAAAAAACACTGTTGTCTAAAGTACCATTTTATGATCTAGATGTTTTGCTGTTAGGATTTCCTTTTCATTGGAACTAAGAGGTGTGTAAACATTTTGGCCACATGATGTGCTTCCACAGCCAGTGGCTCGGCCTAGTTTCTTTTTCTTCAATATTGCAACTCGGATACTAATGGGTCGTCCATGTGGAGCCTGTGGTTTCAAAGTAATTGTAATTTGACGTGTAAAGAAAAGATTAGGGTTTTGACTGTGTGAATCAAATTGAAGATTTCTTCTGATGTGTGACTTTAACTTGAAGCTATTCAAAAGCTGCATGAAACACATTCTCTCCGGCTAATTATCATTGCGGGCTTTTGCAATTTGGACGTATTATCTGCCGGTAGTTAAGTGACAATGAAAGTAGTGTGTTGCACTCTGAGGAGCTGAAGCTTGTATAAATTAGTGTAAGAGATCAGATACACAAGGACAAACTCATGTGAGTCATATTATTATAGAGAATACTAGAAGAATACTAGAAATGCATTATTAGAGGGGTCATAAGTGTCCATCTGTCACCGTAAATTGACTTGCAACACACATAGATGTGATTATAGCACGGTCACATGTTTCAGTAAAACCTCACACATAGTTTTGGTAAACAGATTAATCACTCTTTGAAATAATTTGCAGAACTGTAATGTTATGGCCAGTCCCGTACACTGTAAAATTTTTCACCGTAAATTTACTGTGATATACTGGCAGCAACTTTACCAGTAAACTACTGTTTATTTACAGTACGCATGCTGTTTTTAAACTTTAAGTTATTTTACTGTAAATAGACTACGGAAGAGGATTAGGGCCATATGTGAACAACTTATTTGAGTTCTGAGTTTAGAGTCATAATTCTGAGAAAAAAAAGTCAGAATTCTGACTTTTTTTTCTCAGAATTCAGACTTTTTTTAAAGTAGATTTTTTTTTTTCAAGTTTTAAAAAAAAAAGTCAGAATTCTGAGATTAAAGTCAGAATTCTAAGAAAAAAGTCAGACTTTAATCTCAGAATTCTGATTTTATTTCTGACATTTGATGCAGTGGTTGATTCAGTTTTGTGAGACACTGCTCCATTATGACTGTTATGCAAGATTCTCAATATGTTTTTAGTGGCATGTGAATGCCTTACTAAACCAGTTTATGCATGAATAGCATTTGTAAATTAGCCAATAAAACCACAGCATTCCAGTAACACTTTCTTACACTGTTGTGCAAAACAGTTTCATGTTGCCAACGAAATGTAATATAAGGAAAACAGCAGAGTTCAGAATTCTATTTCAGTCATGACTCATGAGTGTAACTACACACAACAGCACAGAGCTGTTTTCCCCTTTCCATTCTTTATGCTAAGCTAAGCTAACCAGCTGCTAGCTGTAGCTTCATTTTTATCGTACAGACATGTGAGTGGTGTCAATCCTCTCATCTAACTCTTGGCAAGATAGTGAAAAAGCTTATTTCCATTATTGTCTACGCCAAGGAGGTTAGGTTTTCGGCTCTGTTTGTCCGTTGTTTGTTGGTTTCTTTGTCAGAAGGATTACGGAAAAACAACTGGCCCGATTTTTATGAAACTTGGTGGAAGGGTGAAGCATGGGCCAAAGACGAACCCATTCAAGTTTGAAAAGTATCCAAATCATGGGGCCGATACACAAATTATTTGTCACTTTCATCAACATTGCTAGATAGGGCATTTGTGCTGCATTCATCTGGCGTTAATAATCTGAAAAGTGAGTTTCTGATTGAAAATTCACACTGCATTAACATTATGAAAAAGGCATGGCCTGGCGGAGGTCTGTGCTCTCAGAGTGCCCTTCTTGCTTAACTATTGTGTTCATTGTTAGCTAACCAGCAAAGCCTTATAACACACATGGCAGGCAGGAATTTTCTGTTTGGATTTTCAAATCTGTGACTTTTGTTCATAAACCAGGAAGTATTTGAGACAGGTTTTTCTGTTAATTTTTCGGTTCATGCAGCATGTTTTCACACTGTTGTCCCATTGTTTTGCAGTGTGTCAGTTTTGGATGTGGTTAATGAGTCGTGAACATTTTGTGAACTAAGGTGTGTCTGCAGCCTATCAGCGGCTCTTTGGACCGTCCACCTTTGGACTGTGAAGACAAATTGGGGAACAGTTCAAGGATACATAAAGCTATTAACACGCTGAGGTGTGTGTGTGTGTGTTGTAGGTGGAGCTAACTAAGAGAACATTCCTCCATATTAGTGATAATATCATCTAATATTAATGCAATGAGGCTCCTCTGCTGCTATGTCAATATTGAACTCCAGAGCTGCTCTTCCTGCCTACCTCTCTCTCTCTCTCCAACACACTCACTCTCTCACTCTCTCTCTCTCTCTCTCTCTCTCTCTCTCTCTCTCTCTCTCTCTCTCTCTCTCTCTCTCTCTCTCTCTCTCTCTCTCTCTCTCTCTCTCTCAGAGAGTACACCAGACCTTTGATTTGCAAAAAGGGAAATATTTATGACCAGTTGTTAAAGCTCTCTTGGGTACAGTGCTGCCCGGGTATGGAAGTATATTAATGACAATAGGTTAGAGAGAGCACAACACACATTCTGAGCTGCAAGTCAACCTTTGAGAGCGCACGTTTTCCTAAGAGCACAATCAGATTTGAGTGTGCAATCCTGATCCGTTACTGAATCTGCTTCCTCGGTTTTTCTCCAGCGGTTTTGGCTTCTGTGGGACTTGAGATCGCAAGAGGTCGCTTGCCAACCATTTTTGATCTGCAAGCAAGAGTCTTTTTAAAAGTCCATACAAGGAAAAAAGTCAGTATATTGGCAACCACATGACTATTTAGGACAACTTGTTTTATGCCTATGTGGCTTAACTTTTAGCCTAAGATTTTAATTATTGTGGGCATGTGTATCTAGCACTGTAAATTGTTTAGCCAAATTCTGGTGACCCAACTGACCCTCTCACTGCCGCTTTGTATATTCATTTGATCTATATACAAAAAAAAATAGTGAAGTAAATTGTTATCGTAACTGATGCACTTGATGTTTAAAGTGCCCATATTATGAAAAAAACACTTTTTCTGGGATTTGGGGTGTTATGTTGTGTCTCTGGTGCTTCCACACACATACAAACTTTGAAAAAAATCCATCCATGCTGTTTAGAGTGAGATACGGTTTCTGAATGTATCCTGCCCTCAGTCTCTGGGTGAGCTGTTAAAAATCGACACGGCTTGTGATGTCACAAGCCGAAATGAGCAGGCTAACCGCAACCATTAGCTCGTAGCGTTAGCATGCTAACGCTATGGCTAACGCTAGCATGCTAACGCTAGCATGCTACCTTATTCTCAATAGCAAAGCACTGCTACAACACACACAAGTTCACCATAATCTACAAAAGAACTACTTACATGTGCGCCCTCATTTAGAAGTCTCCCAGCTAATCCTGCCTTGTAACTGACCAAAGTTGTAGAAACAGCCTTTCTTTTACTGTCTATGGAGCTAGCTAGCTGACATGATCTACATCTGAGCTACTGGGCATGTGCAGTGCAATCAAAGATAGTACAGAAGAAGAAGAAGAAAAGAGGTCTCACTCTGTAGCTAAAACAGAGACCAGCTGAAAAGAGGATCTGCAGCAGTGAGAGAGAGCACTGCAGTACAACACAAATATGGTGTTTTTTGAAAATTAAACCATGTAAACCTATTCTGGTACAACCTTAAAATACAATTATGAACCTGAAAATGAGCATAATATGGCTGCTTTAAGACTCTTTGACTGCACTGTCATCACCTTTTGTCTTTTTGAAATACTACAAATGAAATTCGACTTATATCAAGTTGCATCTTTTATGGTAGAAATTTGAGGAAACATTCTTAACATACCAGTTGTCTCTACCTACATATCGTTGAAACCTCATATCTCTATATTTCATAATTTTAATAGATTTTTTTCATAAATCAATGCTATTGGTCTCTCTTTACTTCTGTCTGTGGGTTTTTACAAATATTTAAACAGTGACGATGCAATATCGTCTGACTTTGTCTTAGCTCAATAAGATGTATAAATCAGCCTCCTTTTTTTATTCCCTGAAAAACAGCGGTTTCGGAAATACAAGGTTTTCACCTGACAGCGACGATATCCATCCAGCTGTTGAAACATGCAAAACATTTCTTTTAACTCTGTTTTAACTTTTGTGTTGTCTTCCTGTCGACCATGCAACTTTGTGTTTTTCTGGGTCGAAATTTCAGTGTCTTTTTATACACTTTTCTCGACGTTTTTGTCGATTTTATTCCAATTTCTTTTGTCACTTTTTGGGTTTTTTTAATTATGTTTTTGTCAAATTTTTTTAAGTGGCCATATTATGCTCATTTTCAGGTTCATAATTGTAATTTGAGATTGTATCAGAATAGGGTTACATGCTTTGATTTTCAAAAAACACCATATTTTTGTTGTACTGCACATTGCTGCAGCTCCTCTTTTCACCCTGTGTTCAGGTCTCTGTTTTAGCTACAGAGTGAGACCTCGCGACTTCTGTAAGATCTTTGTTGTCAGTCACACATGCTATTAGCTACAGAGTGAGACCTCGCGACTTCTGTAAGATCTTTGTTGTCAGTCACACATGCTGCAGTAGCTAGGTAAGGATTACATGAGCTAGCTAGCTGTTTCTGCAACTTCTGCCTGTACAAGGCAGGATTAGCTGGGAGACTTCTTCTGAATGAGGGCGCACTTCAAACTTTGCGTGGAATACCTGCAGAACAGGGACATGTAAGTAGTTCTATACAGTTTATTTTGTAGATTAGGGTGAATTTGTGTGTGTTGTAGCAGTGTTTTGCCATTGAGAACGAGCTAGTATGCTAACAGTTAGCCCCCTAGGCCCCTCGTCTCGGCTAGTTACGTAGAAAGCCGTGCAGATTTTGAACAGCTCACCCGGAGACTGAAGGCAGGACACATTCAGAAACCCGTATCTCACTCTAAACAGCATAGATGGATTTTTTTCAAAGTTTGTATGCGTGTGGAAGTACCAGAGACAATAACACCCCAAATCCCAGAAATGATGTTTTGATGGTTTTTTTTGTCACTTTTTTCAGCATTTAAAGAAAAAAAATGTTTTTCCATTTTTTTTTTCATTTTTCCTGCATTTTTGTTGCTTTTTCCAACGTTCTTTTGTCATAGTTCTGATATAGAAAGTTTTTGTAAACGTGTCAAATTTGACCCGAGGACAACGGGAGGGTTAAGTAACCATAATGTAGCCCTTAAAAATGTTTTTATTGACAAGCTTGTTCTGTAGGGTGACACTGTCTATATCTCATGCTCATGTGAAGAGAAAGTGAAGGAATATGTAACTAATGACTTGACTCTTTTAATTGGTCGTCTCCATGTCGGTGGAGCAGAATGATGGCGAGCCGACTGATTTTATTCTGCCCGCAGTTGTTGACTGGATCATGTGACGCACAGAGGCACAAAAACACAATTTCATGTCCCAGGTTTAACCCATGACACAGTCCCATTTTTCACTTTATTGTCTCATCTTTGGGATCCGTTACGACTCAGGATTTTGTCCATCCTGCTTTGAGAGAGCCAGTGAGCCCGTTGACAGACATTGCGGACAATATCTTTTGAGTTGTGGACAAAACAAGACATTCATCTTGGGCTTTGGGAAACACAGGTCGACATTTTTCACCATTTTCCGACATTTTACAGACCAAAACAACTAATCCATTAAGCGCGAAAATAATCGACAGATTAATCGACAGTGAAAATAATCGTTAGCTGCAGCCCTACAAAAAAAATGTCTTTAAATGAAAAATTTATAAAAAAAAATGTAATGTCTTTAAATGAAAAATATGCATGTACTCAAACAGTCATGGGCCGGTATACGATAAGATATAACCTTAGGAAAAATATCACGGTTTCACGGTATTGCGGTACTGCAATTACAGCTTTATAATGTATTATTTTATTTAAATGTCTTGGTAAAAAAAACATTTTTTCTTTTTTTTTCATTGAACACAATGTTTTTTTTATTTTTAAACATACCGCACACTGGCAAGGAGACAGATTACTAAACTGCACTTTCTGTCCTTGACCACTCATTTTAGTGGTTTTGAAACCTTGACTCTTTCAAACCGCGGTATACCTTGAAACCGGTAATCGGCCCATGCCTATACTCAAAGCTAAAGGTGCAGGTCAGTGAATGCATCAGCCAGCTCCTAACAGTAGACAATCATCCCTGTGTGTGTTTTAGGGGGATTTCTGTTATTTAAAACATACATCCTTTCCTAATGTGCCCTTCTGTCTGTGAATTGCTTCCTTTGTCCATCAAAATGTAGCAGCGCAACTTCATGTGAAAATCATATGATAACAAGAACCACACACACACACACACACACACACACACACACACACACACACACACACACACACACACACACACACGGACTGCAAACGCACAGTATACACATCTAACACACAAACACACATGACGAAGTCCAAAAATATGTCTTTGTCCCGTTGGCCCTGGGCCTCCTGACCTCGTTAACTCACCCAGATTTCAACCAATCCTCACATCTGTCGGATGCTGTTCAGGCTAAAAGATGTTAGTGTGTGTGTGTGTGTGTGTGTGTGTGTGTGTGTGTGTGAGAATGTATTTACATAAGCAAACGCTCTCTACTAAAACGCTTAACAATGCAGCTGCTTTTGATTTCCTTGCTGAAGTTCTAAGTCATATTTTGTAATTTTGAGAATAACATCTGTGATTTAAAAGATTGCTTAGAGGACCACCAACTACATTTTCAATTCACCTATTCATCTATTGCATTAGGATGGTGGCATGAATCTGTCTTGGTCACACGTGTCAAACTCAAGGCCTGCGGGCCACATCTGGCCCCTCGCAATTTTTGAACCGGCCCACATAACAATTTAGGTTAATAAATAAATACTTTTTGGCCTGCCTAGTTGTGTGCCAAACCAAAAAGACGGGGAAATGTTTTCCAAACTGTAATTACGCAACACTCAACGCAGTATTTGGCAGATTTTGCCGACTTTGAGACTCAGAAATTCCCACACATACGTAGGTTTAAAAACGTAATCAGAATGATTGTTTTGCTTGATTTGCTAAATTCTATGATGGCAAAGCAACTTTTTTTGCTGTCTTTTTTAGGGCTTTATGTGGGCCAAATGTGAAAGTATGTTAAAACCTAAACTATCTAAATACTATTAGATGCTATGACTCTAGAGTTAGTACTTGCTCCAAAGCTAATCGCCATCACTCTCTCACTTCTCCCTCGCTCTAACACACTCCACACACACACACACACACACACACACACACACACCAGCGCACAAGTATAAACTTCAGGCCACTTACGTAGGCTACGGCGAAAGCTCTCCATGGAGCCTCCGCAGAACCATAAAACGGCCTTAAGTGAGGATTGTCTTTTTTGCAATCTTGGTGAACTGACCCTTTAATTCTGGCTATTTGCTTCTTCCTCGTGATATGTTCTGCTCTTCCACCAACTCCTCCCTGTTGGCTGCTAATAGATGTAGAAATAGCAGTTCCACGCTCTTCTGCTGTGAGATGCTTTTGATAAACGACTCCGATGAAAGGGGAATTCAGTAGAATCGTTCTCATTCTGTGTCGTGGTTTCACATCTCGGGGCCGACGGAGCCACAGCTTTCCTGCAGAGTCCGACTGGTGTGAAGTGTTCAGCGTTCGGAGTACGTCGCTATATTTCCGTGTTTTATACCATCGTTACATTTATGTCTACATGCGCAAGTGTGTGTTGGGCCTTTATTAGAGATGCACCGATTGACCGGCCGGTGACCGGAATTGGCCGATTTTCACGTGACCGGCCATGACCGGAGACCGGCAGGTCAGTCTGACATATGCCGATTTTATGCCGGTCAAATGCACTCGGGCGCCGCATGATAAACATCAAGCAACATCAGCATCGCACGTGCACACGCACCGCCACTCCATCAGCTGTATGAAATTAACTAAAATAAGTAAAGTCGTAATTATACACGGCTCTGCAGAGCCGTTTGCTCTACTGATCTCAGGCGACCGGTCAACATGAAAACCTCACTCACAACTACAGTTTATCGGAAAATAGCGTTGGGCACACTGACTTTGATGAATTTACTGTTTATCAGACCCCAGATGAGACAAGAAGCTAATGTTAGCAAACGCAGCGGTGACGGTCCCTGTCTCTGATGCCCCACTGCAGGAGACAAACAGAAGTTTGTATTCCTCCGACACGCTGTATTAACATTATTAAAACGCTTTCCAGGTTAGTGGGGGTGCATACCGCTCCAATCCAACATTAAAAACGTAGTAATCTTCGTTTAGTTTTGTTGCTAAAATGTGTGTAAAATGAGCAGTGACGTTAAATCATCTGTTTCAGGTAACAGCACTCTGGGGTACTGTCTATTTGCTGGATTGTTCCGAGGTAACCATGATTATTTTATTTATTTTTTTTTTTTAGATTAAATTCAACTTTATTGTCATTGTGCAGAGTACAAAGACAGCGAAATGCAGTGAATTTCCCACACCAGGAGTAATTTATATAGTTCTGTTTTATAGCGATAGATTATCTGTTCAAAAAATGTTCTATGTTCTATGCAAAATGTAAAATGTTCTATTAAAGAAAAGATAGAAAATAAGTATTTGTGTGTGCTGTAAGGTGGTTAGAAAATATGAAATTGGAATCGGCTAAAATCGGTATCGGCTGGTCAAACTCAATGAAAAATCTGTAATCGGAATCGGCCTCGAAAGTTGTAATCGGTGCATCTCTAGCCTTTATCGTACCTTTTAACGCACACATTGAACACCAAGCAGGGTCGAGTTGCAAAAGTAGACACAATGACCCCCGGGGTGAAATGAAATGTTATTATTTTATATTCCTACTGAGTTTTTTTTTTTATGATGATTAGAGAAATACATTTTTGTAATTGTAGTTACATGTAAATAGATAAAGCCTGTAGGTTACTAAAATTTAGACACCTGTTCACTTTTTTTATTGTTGATTTTAAATGTTAAAGGTGCTGTAGGTAGGATTGGGAAGATCCAAGACTTAGCCAAAAAATTTGAACATCAATAACTTCTCAGTCCCTCCCCCCCTTTCTGCTAAAGCACAAAACGGTCTCCTAAGCCCCTCCCCCCACGAGGGAGAATGAAAGTGTGTGCATGAGCAGTGATTAACATGCAGTTAGACACCCCCCCTGGCCCTGATTGGTGCATCTGAACAGGGAGCGGTGGATTTTTACAAATCACACTACAGGCTGTAGGTGGTGCCAGAGGAGCTGGATTTTTTTTTTTTATTATCTGCTTCATGTAGTTCTACTCAAACATAGGGTCAGTTTCAGCAAATATGACTGAAAGTTAGTTTTATAAGTCTTACCTACTGCACCTTTTTAAATATAGTCCAATATGAAATCTAATTTCTAAATCTTAGTCTCTACAACGCATCTGCAGTAAGTACACGATGCCCTTCATAAAAGTGATGCAAGCATTTTGTCTTTAGTCTCCTTTGTCTTTTTTAACCTTGTTTATATGCAGCTAACATTGGTAATAATGAATACATAAATACAATAAATACGATTTTAAGGTTGTACCCAGAATGTTTATACACATACAGAAGAGATATAATTCAGTTTGTTCAGTGAATGCAGTCACACTGTTCTGGTCTCAGCTTCTTTTATTTGGGAAACACAACTTTTCAGTCTATATTAGACACTATACAAAACTATAGAACCTCCTGGCCAATGAAACCATTTCTTATATTGACTAGGGCTGCAACTAACAGTTATTTTCATCGTTGATTAATCTGTCGATCATTTTCTCAATGAAAGGATAAGTTGTTTTGTCTCTAAAATGTCAGAAAATGGTGAAAGATGTCGATCAGTGTTTCCCAAAAGCCCAAGATGACGTCCTCAAATGTCTTGTTTTGTCCACAACTCAAAGATATTCAGTTTACTGTCATTATCAAAATAGTTGGCGATTAATTTAATAGTTGACAACTAATCGATTAATCTTTGCAGCTCTAATAATGAAATTAACATACTTATAGGTTTTCCTAATTCCTCAATAGGACATTTGCAATATTTAAAGAACATATACCGATGTGTACCTGGGTTTCCATATTGATACCAAAACAATGCTTTTTTTAGATACCTTGAAACCAGAGATCTTCAACAGGGGGTCCGGGGTCCCTAGGGGGTGCTCAGAGTTACTGCAGGGGGGCCGCCAAATTGTTAATTTTTTTAATTTTTTAAAACGGTTGAAGACCCTGCTTTAAACGATACAAAGCTCTTAACAAAAAAAGTCAACATTCTTAAATGCTGTTGAAACACAAAAACTTGATGAAATAAGGTATACCAGTGGCTAAATTATAATTTAATTCCGCATATATATGATCACCGTGCAATAGGGCTGGGCGATAGGGAGGAAATCAGATATCACGATATTCTTGGCCAAATACCTCGATATCGATATTGCGGCGATATTCTAGGGTTGACAATTGGTGCTTTAACAAATTATTTTCACACTTAGGGTGTTTTCACACATGAAAGTCCGAACCAAGGTCCGGACCAAGGTTCATGTTTTTGTTACATTGTATACATTTGATCCGGTAAGTTTTGGTTTCACACTGCAGTTATGCAAGCGCACTAAAGATCTATACGGGACAAAACTACGTCCTGCCGTCATCACATACGTGAGCTGCGTCTCCAGATACTTACAATTGATTGGTTTGTAGACGGGCTTCCCCGTCATCTCGTATCCTCTCTCTGTGTCGGAGTTTTTTCAACTGACTGCTGCTCTCCCCTACTGCCGCGGCTCTTTTTGTTTTGTTGTGTTGTTGAGAAGCAAGACACGGGAACTTTCTTTCTGGAGAATTTATTCAGAGACAAACGGAAACCTACACTGTACATTTACTACCACTTAACAAATAAACTGCTGCTGTATTCTCTGCTCTGATAGCCGACAGCTGTCTGCTCTGAGCACATTCACCGTCACTCTCACTCTCTCATGTAGCCTACACACTAAGCACCAAGCTATTCCTTAAAGGAGCTATTCCCCGGTCTTGTAACACAAGGAGAGCCTGCCAGAGCTTCTTCTATTTGGTCCGAAAGTCCGAACCATCCAAAAAATGCTTTCACACTATAAACGAACCGGCCCGAGACCACCCCTTTTTATCGGACCAAAATTTGGTCTTTTGATCCGGACCGTGGTCCGGGGGAGGTTTCACACCTCTAATTTTGGTTCGGATCAAACAAAAAAGTCCGAAAGTCCGGACCAAATGAGGTATGTGTGAAAACGCCCTTAGAGTTTAGATAAGTAATCATCAGTAATGTGGACGTAATGTCTAAGTGGGGAAAAGGCAAATAATAGAACAGCTAGAACAGTCTGGTAAGTTCAGAAAAGTACATCACTTTACTGTAACGCAGCCTTTACAACCAGGAAAAGACAATACTTATGTTACGATATCCAAAATCTAAGACGATATCTAGTCTCATATCACGATATCAATATAATATCGATATATTGCCCAGCCCTACCGTGCAAGTTAGCAAGATCACAAAATAAAATAAAAAAAGTATTCAATGCCAGCTTTTGACAGTTTTTGTCAGTACACAAATATATACAGTACTGTTCCTAAAAACTCAACTTTTTGCAGGGTGTTTACCTGACAGCTAGCTTATGAATTTCCTGAGTTGGAACATTTTGCTCAGTTACCTTTTTGCTGAAGTTTTTAAAGTTAAAGTTTTTAAGTTAACGTTAAGCCCATTATGTGCCGACGTTTGTGATGAATGTACACTGCAAACTGCAGGTCAAAACATTGAAGCATCCCTGAATTTCACTTTGAAAAAACAACAACCAAACAATATTGTCAGTCACAGCAAAAAGAAAAATTGGACGTGATTCTATTCACTTTGATTCTATTTTGATAAAGATGCATTGAAGTGACAGTAGTTGATATTATATGCTCTTTTGCTTAGAGTATGATGGTTTTCTTGGCCGCTCATGTTGTCTGCCTCATATTTACACTGATTCGATTATGCCCCATTAGCCGGTTAGCTCTTAAAAAAATTCAAATGAGACTTTAACCTCCTTCTTCTTGTCCATTATTGATAGGTATTGTCTTTAAAGTCAATGACCAGGGGCGATTCCAGGATTTTTTAAGTGGGGTGGCACGGGTGAGGGTGGGGATCAATAATTGTATTGTATTTATCAGAATACAGCATAGAAAATCTGCTTAGAAATATAGGAAATATTGGATAGGATAGAACAACATAATGTAATACTGCTAAATAAAAGACCTCATTCATCATTAGTTTCACTTGTTTTCATTTTAAACAAATTGTGTTATTAACCGTTAGAACCCGACGCCGTCGTCAGCGACGTACAACGGCACCTCTGATTAATATTTAGATAATTTGATAACGGTTTAATGTACAAACTTACCGAGTTTTGCTGCTAATAGCTAACGAGTTAGCCATCACGGGGGTGTCTTTGGTGTCTTTGTAGCCTTTACAGAAGGTTTTCTATCCAGCCTGGAAGTTGTGCCTCTTTTCGGAGTTGTTCAGCAATAAATCCAAATGCTTACATCCAAGATTTATCCACTTGATGTCCATAATTTATCAATTTTCCGTCATTTTTGCCGCTAGCTCGATGCTAGCTGCCATTTTGAATATGCCATGATGCTTTGCGAGATTGTGTTGACGTCTTTCAACCAATGGGAAGGCAGGTCCGTCATACAAAGAGTCTATCGAGAGGAAAGAGAGATCGCTCCAGCGAATCCAAGCAAGAACAAAGGCTATAGAGTGAAAGATGGATCACTCCAGTTTATTACCGTTCTACAGAGAAGATTGTTTTGGGATTTGGCATTAATGGGGGCCTTTTTTGAAGAAATGTAAATAGTTTGTCCTTTTCATTATGTTTATTTTTGCACTGCATGACTCCAAATATATAGAACTGTTTTAGAACATTGCTATGTGTGTGATTTCAATAAATATGACATTATTATTTGATTATTGGCATAAGTGAATGTCATGAGGGCAAAAGCATCTGGACTTTTTTTGAAAAAAATTACATTTAGTCAACTGTATAAGTTATGTTTATTTCTTCACAGTGTGACTCCTAATACATATGGGAACTGATTTAGACAGGAGATTGGCTTCACTTTTATTGATCTGTCTGTGATATCAATATATATCTGTGAGATTCATGTTCCGTTTTATTTATTTATTTGTCTTTAAGGTCATACAACCTTTTTTTTACATTCAAGTGACCTCACTGCAGCACAAATATTCTAATAGCCCAGTTTTTCCTGAAAAAAATGATTTTCATAAATTGACTGTAGACAACAGGGTTGATGTTTTACAAGCTTTTTTAGAAAATAAAACCAGACGGAAAATGAACTGTAAAAATGACCTTAGGGCTGGTAGGGTTAAGTTAGTAATGTAATGTTATTATAGACACATTTTCTATAGGCTCAGCCACTTTTTAAAGAAAATATTTCAGTGCTTGTTCCATGGTATATCATTTTGATAAGTCATCATAGAAACATTAATTGGTCACGTGACAAGGGCTGGGAAAATTGGCAGAACAGGCAGCCAAGTGACAGTACTCTGATCCAATGGAAATCACAATTGTCATATTGACAGCACTCTAGCCCAATATATTTGGGGTGGGGGGGCACCAGGGGAGGCCTATCATATTGCCCCCCTTCTAGCCACGCCCCTGTCAATGACAGCAGCAATTTAGCTATAAACGTCTGCACATGTGGTCATCTGTGAGTTTTAGGGTCAAGTAGCGCTTACATAAAATTGGCTTATTGCTGGACATGGACGGCCTTTTGCTTTAATCTTCCTCAGCGAAAAAAAAAAAAAAAAAAAAAATATATATATATATATATATATATTATAACACTGTAATGGCTTCTGTGGGTTTCGCTCTTATCCCTATTTGTCAGTGGAGGCATGCGGCTCACTGGCATTTAGTGCATGTATCCTGGACAACACACACACACACACACACACACACACACACGCACACGCATGTGCATACATAAATATAGAGTTAGTCAATCAGGCAGTTAGCATGAGGCCTCAGTAAAAGGCTGTACCAACGGTATATGGAGAGAGGGGGAGGAGACGTATGGAGCTTTCACAGCGGGGCAGTTTCTCTCTCGTGGACGATCGCTGCTCCATCACATCCTTTGTGTCTCAGTAAAGAAAGAAGACGTCCCTCTTCCTTCTCCAAAGCTGATATAATGCAACTGTGTCTTAACTCAGAAAGTGAATCATGCGCGCCAACTCCCAAATAATGACAAAGGCTGTGTGATAGGAGCTAATGAATGACTGTATATGTCACAATAAGAGTTTCCAGTTTCAGTAAGCGTACAGTGTTGGTATTTTAGCAGCACGAGTCTCCAACAAGTCTACATTCATGTGCAGCTGTTCTGTGCTAATTCAACAGCAGTTCCACATACAGAAAGTAATGTGACGTTTGTGTAGTGTGAGTACTGAAAACATTTTAACTCGGAGTTCACATCCCATCTCATAAGTTTCAATGATTTAAATCATAGCCACGATTCTGCTTTAGCCTTAAATAACATATTCATTGTCTAATCCTCTTCATACTGTAACGGAGATTTTGTGTGTGTGTGTGTGTGTCTGTGTGGTGTGTCTGTGTGTGGCCTTTGTGTGAGCCATCTAAGCAGGTTTATTGTTGGAGCGTCTCGTCTCTCGAGGCAGCGATGGTACAGCTGTAACAATGGACGGGGGGTGGGAAATGTTATATTGGAGAAAGAGAGAGAGAGAGCAAATGAAGACGAAATAAAAAGTGTGACATGGTTCAGTGAGGGAATAAAATAATACGAGACTGAATGAGAAATGAAAAATAAATATTCACCAAACGGGGGGCAGGGAAAGGAGTAATTTAGGTAGAAAAGAAACTGGAGAGGGCGGAGATAAGGAGTGAAAGAGTAATTATAGGAAATGAATGAATTAAAGGAAATAAATAAAATAAAAAGGGTGTTATTGAGAGGGGGAGGGGAGAAGAAAGGGTAGAAAAGGTATAAAGAGAGTGTGTGTAATGTGTCTCTAGCTGAAGGTCCATCCTCCCTCCGTTATGTCCGCGCTCTTTAACCCTCACACATACTCTGTATATGTAGCACTACAATGATCACATAAGGCCTCCATGGGCGAGTATGTGTATGTGTGCGGAGCACTCTAGCTTTCTTTTGTCTCATCCAACATTTAAATCTCATAAGGAATTTTACCCACGTGCCCCGGCGGGTCAAGGGGGAGAGGAGAGCTGGGGACGGCCAAAGAGGTTTAGTCCCGCCATCAACCTTCAAACCCAACACTCAGCGGGACATAAAACACCCAAAACAATTTTTCAAAAAAAAAAAAATCAATAATGAAGAAATGTCAGTGGCTTGTCCTTCAGCTTTTCTAGGCAATAACAAAACAATAATCAATAGAGGAGAGAGAGGGAAAAGTGTAGAAAACATAAACAGAAAGGTGCACTATAAGACAGTAGGAGACGTAATGCTGTAGTTTTTTGTCCTGCAGGCGTAGTGGTGCTCGTATCGAACAATGAGGGGGGGGGGGGTGTCACACATTAGGATTCAGCGCTCGGTCAGGTTGTGAAGGATGTGGATACCCTGCTGTGTCACCAAAACAAACTGCAGGGCGGATTTTGTGCCACCACATCTTTTCCTCTTCACATTTCATCCACATAAAGCTGTTTACACTCCTTTTTAAATGGGGATTTGTGAAAACCGTATTGAGTATGGATGAGTCTGAAAAGGCCAGTCAGGTGGTTTTATTGTGACAAATAAAAATAAGGTTTTTGGGAAACATAACCTATATATTCATATGTTTGGGTTTTTTTTTTCAGGTTTGGCCTGCTGAGATCAGCTGTAATAACTGAGCTGTCTCTAAAAAAAAAAAAAAGGTGCATCCTTTCAACCCCACTCCTAATTAGATTACTCAATACTTTTGTTCTCTGTCATTTGAAGGCGTGGCCGAGATTTTGTGTAGTTAAAATTGACACAGTCTCGCTTTGCCAGACCTTCCTCTACAGCGCTGTGGAGGAGGGTCTGGTTAGTCCACACAGCTCAAAAATGTGCTCTGGTTTATTGGCATTTCTTTAAACCAATCACAATCGTCATGGGCTAATCTCCGCACGGAGCAGCTGCAAAATAGCCTCGGGAAGGAACTTGTTTTGGTGGAACGTGTGTACGTTCAAAAGTTGTTTTAGTCGTGCAACAGAAAACTCAGATTGGACAGATAGTCTAGCTAGCTGTCTGGATTTACCCTGCAGAGATCTGAGGAGCAGTTAACCATAGTCCTCAGAAATCCACCGGAGTTAAAAATTCCAACACAAAGAAAGGGGAAGGTAACGGACATCGGCGAAAATACATGCATCCGGCGGAATTTCCCACGGCACCGGAGCAGTCCCGGAAGTGGAACATTGAGGATGTAGACTAAAATTGACACAATATTAACAAGCAACTGTTGTGTCTTACTCTAATTCTTCAGCAACTCTTTTCCCCGATAAGGCAGTTTTTTAGTGGATTAACCTCAACACTTACAACCCACTTTAACACGTTTGGGAATTCATATGTACCTGAAGAGATACAGACGGGAAGACATCTGAAGACGAGAACAGCTGCAGGCAGCAGGAGCCTTTTTGTTCCGTAGAGACTCAGAGAGGTAAATTATAAAATCTCAGTAATGTGCTACACCATTCATCCTCTAATGACCAAACTGTGGATATTCTTGTGTGTAGTGCTGTGAAGGGAATACGGCGGTATTTAGAGACATTATCAGCAGGTTTTATTGTGCTCTCGCGTATCTCTGACTACAAAATTGCTGCAACGAAAATACAAATTGTGAGACATCTAGAACTTAAAAATGCCACCATTATGGTCACGCTCAGAGTCCCTCCATTCTAGGAGTTTTGTGTTAGATCTCAAAGAACTTCTGGTGCCGCAAGATCAGCCACAAGTCATGTTGTGTCTTCAGGAACCATGACAACAAAGAGGCCTTGGTTTAGTTCTATCTGGAGCCTTTGTTTCATCCTCACTTTGTCCATCTCCCTTCACAGTGAAAATTATAAAAAAGCAGAAATGCCACATACGATTCATTAAAAATGTGAGTGCACCAGAATAAGATGCATCCAGTGGAGATTAAACATCATCACATCTGTTCCAGACGGCCGATGCCCCACATCTGTCCGCTCAGCTCCGCTCTGCCGTAAAAAAACCCACATTTATTCTGCGCTTAGCGGAGAACCTCGAACCTCGCCTCTGGCTTTAATCACTGGCATTAAAAGCTTAAAAAAAACACACCATCCCACCCCTCTGCTACTGTGTTTGGACCGGAGGGTGGAAGAGGGGGAGTTGCCCCCCCGACAGTGCCTTTGGTGGCCGAGGTCCTGCCTGCACAAATTGGATTTTCTGCTGTCCAGTAGCTTAGCTGTTCGCTAAGCATGATGTCACCGTCTCTATGTGTCTCTTTGGTCAGAGCCAGTTTTTTAATTCAAGTGAAATGTAGGTTGAGTGGGGAAACAGAAGAGATAGGATAGGAGCAGAAAGGAGCAGTAACTATCTGCCTTATGCTTCTGCTGCCCCAAAACAAATAGGTGTGTGTGTGTGTGTGTGTGTTTTTAAGTGCAGTAACGCTGCCTTATGCTTCTGCTGCCCCAAAACAAATAGTTTTTAATTTTTTTTTTTATTAGGTGTGTGTGTGTGTGAGAGAGAGAAGTGAGTCATTGAATCCCATTGGATATCTGTGTGTGTGTGTGTGTGTGTGTGTGTGTGTTACAGTTAGCTCAGTTAGCTCAGTGTCCACTGAGTCCTTCAGACCGATCACCTTAACTTGTCGAAATCTAAAGGTTTAACCTCTTAAATATTGTTGTCGGATTATTTTGGGATCAGTAGTTTATTCTGGACACTTCCCGGCCTTTTTTTTTACGCCCAGTACCTAAATTAGTTTTTTTTTTTACATTATCGTTTAACATTTTCCATTTTCATACTTTTATACAGTTTTTTTCAGCATGCTATAGAAAAGTTAAATTAAAATTAAATTAACAGTAGAGCTCATTCATGTTGTTTATCATTTTCAAAACAATCTGGACATTCTTAGTATTTATTTTTTATTTACAAAAAAAGATGTAACTCTTCTTAAAAAAACATAAAGATAAGTGTAATTACTGTCTGTTAGTGTGTGTGTTGGCTCATCTGTAGCATATTCAGCAATATATCTACAAGTAGCATGTTAGGAGCTGTTTTCACCACAGAAGGCTTTTTGTTGACTATAAACTGTGCTGAAGGATTTCCTTTGCTGGCAGAAAACAACATTTTCATGCATGGAAACATTAAAAAAAAGTGTGAAATCAGTCCAAACCCTTATTTTTTTTCAGAAAAAAACATGCTGGACTTTATTATGCAGTGAGAATTAATTTCTTTGTTTAGTTCTGGGTCATTGATTCATTTTAGGGGATGTTATACCAAGTTTAGATTGTGGTAAACATTTAATGACTTCGTTGCATTCTTCCTGGAAGTGTTTGTTCAGTGTGAGAGACATCAACATGCAAAATGAGGATTTCAAGCCTCATTTGACTTGTGACCAGAACATTGCTGATTTGAATCTCTGGGGGAAAAAAATCTGAGTTTGGAGAGACAAAAAAATGAGTTGTTCAGGTGGCAAAGCTAGTGGGACCTGCTTGGTAGCCACCGATAGAAAACTGCGGGACTACTCTATCTCACAGTGTTCAAGTGTTGAACTTTATGATGCTAAATACATTTTGATTCAGGTAAATCTAAATGATCCAGAAAGTAAATCTAGATGTGTTTTCCCATAGTGTTCACAGGCTCATGGACCATTCGTAGATATAGCTACAAAATGTAATGCACTTTCATTTGTAGGTATTCCATGTATTTATATTGCTGTATGCACCACAGTGACCGCTCCTGTATGAGGAGGCTTCAGTCTGCGTAGGAAGAAGGTCGCTTTCAAGTGGGGGAGCGGAGTTCGTTTCCTGGGGAAAACAAAAGACTTTCACCCAGTAAACGTGTGTTCATGTGCCGGGAGTACTGCATAAGGAGACAGATTTTTTTTAATTCACACCACAATCTTTTTTCTAATCTTCAAAAAAAAGCCATTTGGTGCCTTAACGCATGGCGATCACATTTTGTCGGCTAAACTCAACTGCAATGGCCTCTGAAATGCTCTGCACCTCATGGTGACCGGAACCCGGCTCACAGTAACCTTTTCTCATCTAATTTTAAATGTAAAGACCGCTACACGTAACTGTCATGTGACCCGTCGTTACGTGACTAGCCGGCAGTCGCCGTAATTTCATAGGATATCATACGAATTGTTGTGCATACGTTTTCGTACGTAATCATAGGAACCCGTTCATGAGATTGGTTTGGTTTTGTGAAATGCTGACTGGAGAAAAGGAAAGGTATCATTGAAATGAGTAGTGATCATCATCTGGGGAACATGAATATCCACAGCAGATTTCATCAAACCTGCCCAGTAGTTGTTGGGATTTCTTGGTCTGGACTGAAGTGTTCAACAAAATGATGACAACAAATCGACTTGTTAATTCAAACTTAGTCTCACATTGCCAGACCTTCCTCCACAGCGCTGTAGAGGAGGGTCTGGCTAGTCCACACAGCATTCCAGGATGGGATATGGATGCTCTGGTTTATCGGCATATCTTTAAACTGATCACAATCGTCTTGGGCAGCACTAAGCACCGGACGTAGCCCCGGTGCAGCTGCAAAATAGCCTTGGGAAGGAACTTACCCAGCTAGCTGTCTGGATTTACCCTGCAGAGATCTGAGGAGCAGTTAACCATAGTCCTCAAATCCAGCGGAGTTTAAAATTCCAACACAAAGTAAGAAAACGGTAACGGACATCCGGTCGAAAAGAAGGATATCCGGCTGAATTTCCGGTGGCACCAGAGCAATCCCTGAAGTGGAACGTCGTGGATATAGACTAATGCAAACTCAACACTTCCTGTAGATGCTTCACAATAAAAGCCTCCCTTCTCTCTCAGCCACCACTGTTACCTTTAATGTGAGTCAGGAAAAGCTCCGGCAGCCGATCATACCGTTAAGAAACGGAATGATTTCTGACCACTATTTAATATTGATGGCGTCAAGACTAGACTCTGTTATTCTACTTTCTGGAGTCCGCTTGGAAGATGCGTTCCACTACAAATTTGTGTAGCTGCCCAGTGATTCAGTTCCACTCCAAAATTCAATTTGATCTTTTTTGGCCCATGCTACACCCTTTCACCAAGTGTTATGAAAATCAGGCTGGTAGTCTTTCCGTAATCCTGCTTAGAAACATACCGAACACGGATGTCCGCACAGAGCCTACCCATACACCCTCTGATGACCAAATATATGCCACACGGGCCCCTAGCACACTTGTGTATGCAGAAAATATAATCCAGTCCTAAGAAAGAGCTCCTGATTGGCTACATAATGATGGTGAAGTTGTGAATGCTGTCGACTTCAGCTCAACTAACAAGATTAGATGTCAGGCTCGTTTGCTTACCATCTGAGTCCGGATGTTTCTCATTTGATCGTAGAATGCCTCATTTGTGCAGTGGATTAAATATTATATATATTTTTGTTGCACAGTGGAGCCATTGAGCTTTACTTGGTCAAATCCTCACCTCCCTTCGCAAAGAACTTGATAGTAATTACCAGTGGAAGATTGGGCTCAGAGGCTCCGTGTTAGGAGATAATGAAGCGGATAAAGGCTTCGGCTTCACAGTTCTTTGATGCTAACGAGGAGATTCCGCATGTGATTGTTGACTTGTGTGCCAGCGCCACATAACTTTCCTACAGTGTTGCTCGCAATGCTGAAACTTTGCCACGCGCCAGAACAAGCAGTCTTTACACAAGGTCTCGGCTTTGGCGATGAACCAGGATCAACAGTCCCCAGGGCCCTGAAACAATCCTCCGCTCTGAGGATCCGCTCAGACAGCCTTTGTAAAAAAAACGTGTGTGAAACTTATGCTCATTACACATGCTTTCTAACAGAAAATAAAGGTGCAGCTATAACATCATAAGACTTTCAAACAAAGAGTTTTTAAAGTCAGTTCATCCAAACTTAACACAAAACACATTTTCTCACTTACCTCCAATGGAACCATAGTAGATTTGGTTTTAATTGGCCAGGGTTTGATACATATGAGATTTCTAATGCTATATACAATGGCTTTTCATTGGTTGTGATATCTACTTCGAACAGCTGCTGATGAAAGCCCGAAAAGGGGGTTCACCAATCCAAAATGTTTGACCTCATTCAAAACAAACCTGGGGAAAACCTATCCAAACCATGCATGCATAAATTAATTCTGAAAACACAAGAGACCTGATTTGAAAGGACCAGAGGACATTCAGATCCTATTCGAATATACCAATGTGATCTAAATGTCGACAGTGCTTCAGGCTGTTGCATTTATGAAGGTGCTGTCTTGGGGCCGAGGCAGACATCTTAGACATACATCTCAAAACCTCGTCAAATCAAAACCGTTTGCACGACGTAAGTGAGTGAATATGTTGTTTTTGTTACAATTTGGGTGAACTTAGCCTTTAGCTGAGACTTCAGGAAATGATCCCGAGTGCTTGAAAGAATGAAGATCTTATCTCATTTTGAACTGTTCACTGGGCTGTGCTGAAACTGTTATTTCCCCAGTACTAAGCATTAATAATTAAAGCAAATTACACATAATTGTTTTCCGTTGTCCAGTTTTATCAAGTCCATTGAGGCTCTTCTCTCCTGCTCTTAAAGCACATGTGATGGAAATAACCCTAACCCACAAGGCTTGTTCTCTTGCTGAGCAGGGGGATCTAGCTTAAACCTGCAGCTGTGCCAAGAATGTTTTTTTGGTGTCCATTAGGAGGGGTGACAATGTCAGCCAGAAACAGAAAAAAAAAAGAAAGAATTCAAGGGCGGAAGGACGGCCTTGTGTCGCCCTCTTCAATCTGAAAGGGTTCTGTTTCCAGTGAATTGCAAATTGCTGCCCTTTAGAAATGATAAAATCTTGAGTGCTTGTTTGGAGCCCTTGGTGCATTGAAGCGAGATGGTCTTTAAAAGGCAAGGTCTCTGTGTCAGTAACAGTTTTAACCCTGTTCTCTTTCTTTTACATCTTTCTTCCCCACAGCTGCAAGCCGATATTTGAGAGTCTTTTAAGTCCTGCTGTGAATAATTTCTTCCTCTGACTGAAAAGGATTTAAGACAAGGTCGATGAGCAAGAAAAATTTTACCCATTTCTCCGGGCATTACAAAACTGCCTGCATTTCATTTCTTGTCTTATTGTTGGCTCGCTATGGCATTCATTTTATGTTATTTTTCACTCTTTATTGCAACCTTGTAGCCTAATGAAAGACCTATACGGTAGTGTGGAGAGGAACATGTATTGGCCAAAGAATTTTGAGATTTTCTTCTCTTTAATGGTTGCAGAGTTGGGTCAAAGGTCCCAGAGTACTTCAAGAACTAATAGAATTACTTTATTTAAAGAAAGCAGAATGAAATATTCGGCAGAGTGCAGAGTAGGTTTTTGGCGTGTTGACACAGTTCATTTGTCAGTGAGACAATGACATTTAATTATTTAGTGCTTTGATGCTTCATCACAAAGTACTTCACACAGCAAGGACAAAAACACACATTAAGCAGTGTGTGCAATCACAATCACAATAAAGATAAGGGAATTATGACTAGAAATAGTAGTTGTAGTAGTTCATGATCTGCCATAGTTTTTTTTGCAAAACTTGGTCCTATTGGATTAATTGATAAGGGGTCATCTTGATCTTGATGGTTTTAATGCCTCTGAGCCTTGAGTAATGTTAACTTTGGAGTTGATTTGCTTGCATTTCATTGTTCTCCTTCGATCCCTCTGACCCGGAAGCTGTTTTCATCCAAAGGATCTCCAATAATTTTTCTTCGCACCATTGTCAGTAAATTCAGTTGGGCACATCAATCACTAACCATCACGTGTGTTCAAAGTGTTATTCTTGTTTTTGTGACTTGTTTTCCCCCCCCTTGTGTTGTCTTCCTTTCAACCTTTTTTTCTGACATTTGTGACGCCTTTTTTCACAATTTGTTTTTGCTTTTTCCAACGTTTTAAATTTTAAAATTTTTCTTCTACACATTTTCAGCGCTTATTTCTACGTCCAATATTTTCTGATATAAAACAAATTTAAAACGGGCCCATGTGACCCGAAGTCAACACAAGGGTTAAAGCTCATGTGAACACTCTTCATTCAAGTGAACACTCACATCTTGGCACCATGGAAATAATCTGCAGACACTATCAGCATTAAAGTTGCAACGATTAGTTGACTCAGAAAAATAATCACCAACTAATTTGATTAACGATTATTCCTTAAAGTAATTTGTCTTGACAAAATGGCATAAAATGCTGTTTTTAGCCCTCAAATATGGTTTCCTGCGCTTTTTTGGTTTTATATCATATAAAACTGAATAGCTTTGGGTTTTGGACTGAAGAAACAAAGACATTTTAAGACATCATCTTGGATGCACATATTTTACAGTTTTTTTTGCATTTTATAGACCAGATGATTAATCGAGAAAATAATCAGCAGATGAATTGATAATGAATAATCGTGCAGAGCCAGATGGTTGAGAACCGCTGGTTCAGAACCGGCTCTGTGGTTTGGAAGCAATCAGAAGTATTTGGCTGAAAAACAGCCAAATCATCTAACGGGGTGCAGAGAGAGTGAAAGAGCGAGGGAGAGGGAGAGAGAGAGAGAACATACAGAAGGGGGAAAATGAGAGGAGGATGCATGTTTGTGTTGGAGCTCAAATAAATAAAAGTAAAGTAAAGTAGTTGCAAGTAGCAATAAAATCTGCGCAGGAAAACCAGAATCCACAGCAGAGGTCCTGTGCCGAAAGGTAATACTTTGAAATATTTCCAGGTGTCGTCACCAGGAATGGAGCACAGAGGGCGAAAGGAAACACAGAGACGTCCTCATCCTGCTCTCCACCACATAATGAAATAATTAGATAATTAGATGAGTAATTGGACTGATTCTTATTTCTCTTTCCTCCCGCTGTGACATCTGCTTGGCTGCAGAGATGAGCAGAGCGAACAGAAAAAAAGGAGTGCAGATTCAGAGCAGCACCACACCCGAGTCCAAGCCTGCCCCAGTGCATCATAGGGAAACGGGGACCCCAAATTTGCCTTGACCAATCGTTTGTATTTGGAAAATCTGTGTGTGTATGTATGTATGTATGTATGTATGTATGTGTGTGTATGTGTATATATATATAAATATATATATATATATATATATATATATATATATATATATATATATATATATATATATATATATATATATATATATATTTTAATCTGTGTCTTGTACTTTTTCCACCTATCCCTTGCTGCTGCAACAGTGTGAGAGAGAGTTTTTTTTTTTTCCTTCCCTTCTCTTCCCCGAGCCATGACCATGTTCAAATGTTGAAAGTGTGACGCCATGGCAACATAATGTCAAACCTCCAAATCCACAGTTTGGTGTGCGGTGTGATGGTGGTACTCTTGGGCTGATTAAACTTCTTGAGAGGCACTGCCCAGTTTTGATTGCTTTTACGGGGTCTCTGCCTCAATAACAAGCATGTGCATGTGTGTGTGTGCGATGGTCGTGTGTTAGTCACAGAAATAGCTGCCAGCGCACATCAGCCTCCTTTGAGCTCATCACCGGATACTTCAGAGAGAGAGAGAGAGCGATGAGATGAGATGAGATTAGGGATTTGGTTTGCCGAGAAGACGTCAGATTGAATAGACACACTGCGTTTAGGCTGTGTATTTCAATTTTATGTGTGTGCGTGTTTCCTGTAGTTTGCTTTAGTCTCTGTGTTTTACCACGCCTTTGGCCAATCATGCACATATTTGCTTTATATTCATTTTCTCCCTCATTCCCCCGGACACACACCCACACATAGACATAAATGCATACATACATATACACACTGCTCATTTGCCAAAGGTGGTTGTGACTCTTGGTAAACAAGCTTTTATATCAGTATTTGTTCTCACACAGACAAAAAAAATGGTTCAACAGATGAACTGAAGCTGCAGATAAAAAAAGCATTTGGTTGATCTCTCCTCAGCGGAGATGTTTGAGAATCAGTACTCTTTCCCTCTGCTCTGTGAGTCTCGGCACTCAAACATTTCACTTAACAAGAATTTAGAGTTGGTTAACAAAACGCATCCAAATATAGAGCATTGCTTTTATACAATAGGCTACTATTTCTTTTAACCATTGGTTTATGGTGTAAAATAAAGTCAATCAGGCTTGATTGAGATTAATTATTGATTGTGCTGCTTCCATTCTTTCAGGCAGGAGAGACTAATTAAATTAAAAGCGACACTTTTAAGACTTTTTAATTGACAGAAACCTTTATTGCATGACATAAACCATGGATCACTCAAGAGAGTGCAAACCTTCTAAACGTGTTGTTTTTAATAGACAATTTTAATCTGCTTTGGATCTGCATCTGCATCAACACACAGATCACTATTTCATTGGTCCAACATTGTTTAATCCTATGTTAACTACTTTTTTTTTCTTATTGTAAAATGTCACCCAAACAGTTGCAATCAAACACACTACAACAGTTTGTGTACACATGTGATGATGGCAGTGATATAAAGCTATCTTGCTGGTTGTGTGTCTTCTGCAGCCTTGAAATCAGACCCTTTAATCTCCACTGAGGCACCAAGGTCAAACTGAATTTAATTTCTTTCCAGCAGTCAGTCAATCATCATCCAGTCAGTCAAACCAGAAAGCCGGTCCTTGGGGCGACGTCTGAGAACATTGTCACGAACCTCGCACGAAAACAAAGAGCCACCCAAAGAATAAAAAAGAGCTTTCAGGAACAGATTCACTTTAGCTACGGAGGCATTTTTTAAGAAAATAAATTACCAAAGAGAGAAAACGCACTAGCGACTTAGCTACATTCCATTGGCCAGCTACAGACTATGGCTCATTTTAGCTAATATTAGATTGCAAGTAGCCACTGCCACAATAACAATGCTGTATGCTATATTTGCCTTTTCCTTCTGTTTCTTGGTACATGAAGTGATTTTTTTTTGGCCACTAGAAAACAAAAACTCCAAACAAAACTCACCGAAATGTCAAGCTGTAGCATGTTAGCTAACAACTGGCTACACATTTAGCAGAAAGAGCATTTCTGTGTCTTTCTCCTCTGTTTTCATGTTTAATTCTACTGTTACTTCATCTTTAATTTCTCTCATTTGTGTATCTGTCTAGAATGTTTGATTGTTTTTATCCTACGCTGTCCGTACTTTTTTGTATGTCTGTATTGTATTTCTTTGTTCAGGAGCCCGGGAAGGCTAGACGCACTTGTGGGGATCCTTAAATAAACTAAAATAAATTAAAGATGGGCATCGTTTTGGACATGTTTTTCTGGACACCTGTGTAGTGTTTATTCTCCTTTGGCCCACCAAGTCCTAGTACAAAAACTATGGTGCTAAATGTGCTTTTGTTGTTTCTGCTGCCATTTCAGGCTGGGCATGTAGCGAACTAGCTTGTGTTAGCTCCTGGTTTAGGTTGTTTATACAGCAGCATTTTTAATGATGTTGGTAGCCTACAGATAAAGCATAAAAGCATCTGACATCAGTGAAATGATACATTTCTAAATCTTCACATTTTTATCATGTGCAGAGGGTGACACAGGATTGGATTTTTTTAATCCTGTCCCATCACACAAATAAAATCCAGTCCCATCCCAATCCTGGATGAATGACTCCCATACCATCCCAGTCCCTTGCAACAAGTCACCAGAGCAGACAGGAGAGAATAAAAAAGAATTAAAAAAAGACAACATAATGACTAGAATTTGGTTTCAAATAAAGAAAACAGCGTTTATTCATATTAGAACTGCGGTTTAATGTAAAAACTGACTTTTGTTGTTTTGATTTCAGTCCCATCCGCTCCCGCTCACTTTTTTTTCTCCGTCTCGTCCCAATCACTTGATGAATATTGAAATTGACTCCCATATCCCGTGAACCACAGGATTCCCGAAAAAAATGTCAGCCTCTAAGCAGAAGATAGCAATCTTCTTCATGCTCCTTTTGGTGGTGTGTGAAGATGGCCATCCTAATAATGAAGACCATGCAAAGTAACATGCTCAGACATAAAAAAGATCAACTATGACGTATCATTTGACAGTCCAATGTACTTACCGCCGAATTAAGCAAACATGTAGTCACTTTGAGTTGAATCCAAATCACAGTAAATATGGAACATGTGTGGAAAGAATAGATTAGTCTGCCAGTAAATTTCTGTTGTAGTGTTTCTGGTTGCTGACTTGTCATGTGATGTCCTCGTGTCATTCCAAATACTGACTCCCCCTGCCGTGTCCCTCACTGTCACCAGAGTGGATTATACATTGCTGCGTGGAGGTTATAATCAGGGTCAAAGTGCAAAGAATTACACATAAAAATGTTATTCTTACCTCTTTTTTTTTTTAAGCAGCCTCTGTATAAATGGCTGCAGCTAAATGGAGTGCTAATATCAGAGGTCTGTTGCATCATTGATCTTTAGGGCTTAATCCATCATGGATAAAACAATCATCACTACAACTTTATAGTTCACAATCTCGGTAAGATACATACAACATAGAGTTGCTGCACAAAGAGTTGAGTACAAAAGTGCTCCTTTGGAACGCACCTGTAACTCTGGAAAATGTCTGGACCTGATTAGTCGGATGCCCTTTCACACATGTAGCACACAACAGGAGAGCCGTGTAAAATGCATTCTCACTTAGAAATACTCCGCTTGGTTTAGGTGAGGGATGGTGCCTGGTTAGAGCGTGCAGGAGGCAGGACATGAAGCGGATTACACCGTGGATAGGTAGCTGGTTTGTAATTGGGTTATAAACAACCAAGTCATTTGCCGTTCGTTGAATTTGTTCGACGATTTTGCCATTGGCCCTTATCGACAGAACTTCCAGAATCCTGTCGTCTCTTCAGATAAACATTTCCGTTGCTGTCATTCTCTCGTCTCTTCAGATAAACATTTCCGTTGCCGTCATCCTGTCGTCTCTTCAGATAAACCGTCTTCATGTAAATGGCCCTTCTTCTTCAACCTCGGATGCTTTTTTTCTTCTGGTTTCACGCCAACTACATGATAGAAACAGCACCAATACGCCCTTGCTTGCTGTGAATTCTCCAGACAATGAGCTGCTCTATTCACACATGGGGTACAATCAGACTTTACACATACTTTGTAGATGGGAGCTGGCAGGGGCTGGTAAAGGCTTTTTAATGTCCGGTCCAACTGATTTGGACATTTGCGTTCTCACACACTGCTCCCCCGTAATGTCTAGATAAGTTCAAGGTTGCAGTGAGTGTGTAAAAAGGGGCTTAAGTGTACATGCATGTCTCAGGCCTTTGGCTAGCATAATAAATTGGCTGCAGAAAGCACAGGGCCAGCTTAACCTCATTTCACGTGTATTTATTAACCTTTAAAAATCAAAGGCTTGTTTTAACTTCTTCATTATGCTTACTGCACATAAACAGACAAAGATCAGGCATAGTTCAAGTTGTGCTCGCATCAGCTGGCTGGATATCAGCTGTTTAATTCGTGCTTCACCATCAGTGGCTTATACATCAACTGATTGGTCCAGCTGATTAGTAGCATCCAGTCCACAGGGCTGTCTTTATAACCTGCCAATTATTGTTTAATTGGGCTAGAAGAGTTCCACTGCTTCTAATCATAATGTTTTTGGAAGTCACCGTGAAAAGAAATGAATAAGTCTCGCCAGGTTGTCAGGAGTAAAGACTTGAATGCAATCACCACTAACGGTGTCAGGTCTGAGGTGAAGTTTACTTGGCTTGTTGTTTCTCTCCCCAGCATGGTGTCTCACTTCCTCTTCTTTTAAGCCCAGGCCCCTGTTGGGCTGGGTTAATTAGGTATTGATTTGTTTAGGGCCAGGCAAGGGGCCCAGTTCTAACAGCTTTGGTCATGCTAAATTATTAATGCTCATGCAGCACTATATATAGCTTAGGTCCAATGGTCACAAGTAAGCCGAACGCAGGTCCCTTTTCCTGTGCGTTCCCTCTCTGCCTCCCTGTTTATTCGCGGATAGATCACAATGCTTTCTTCAGTGTTGAGTTCCTTTTCCAAGGCATTTGGAAGTGTGTGTGTGTGTGTGTGTGTTTGTGTTTGTGTTTGTGTGTGCTCTCACACTTTGATTTGACACATTTAAAGCAACTCAGTTGCTCTCAACAGCAATGGGACTGTTTTTGTTTATTTTTTTCTTCCATGTTTCAGTGTAGTACTTGGATTGGACTGTTGCCATGCCCATAACGAGGCAGAGAAATATAGCCTTTTCTTGGTCATTTATGAAATGTTCTCCATTCAAAAATAAAATTGCTTGTGGTTCGAAAAGCATGGAGAGCAATTTAGGGTTCAGTGTCTTGCCCAAGGACACTTGAACATGTTGACTGCAGGGGCCAGGGATCAAACCACCGACCTTCCATTAAGTAGCGACCGCTCTAGCACCTGACCCGCAGCCACCCATGAAATATAAACGATATTTTAGCTTTAAATAAAACCAAGCAGTTACAACAGGAATCATGTGCTTCAATTCTAAATTTGAAAGGTGTGTGTGTGTGTGTGTGTTTACATAATCCACCTCTGTTTTATTATTGAAATAATATTCCTCCAGCAGATCCTCAATCAACAAGGTTTTATAATCACATATTTTAAGTTTTAAACCTTCCTGGTGCAGATGTGGATTAGCTCAACATCATGTGATTTCCTCCATGCGTGTATTTGTGTGCATTTTTGTGTGTGTTTTGTGCGTGTGTGAGTCTTTAAGTTTGTGTAACGCTGCTCCTGGCTGCGCTGCAGAACTCTGTGAAGTGAAAGGAAGTGACACAATGGAGGTTTTTTAGGGATTGGGAACGTGTGTGTGTGTGTGTGTGTGTGTGTGTCTGTATGTATATATACATTCCCGTGCATTTTTGCATAACACACTGACACAATCCCAGATGTGTGTGTGTGCGTGTGTGTGTGTGTGTGTGTGTGTGTGTGTGTGTGCGTGCATGGTCTCTACCATGTCATGTGTGAATGCTTTTGGGCCCAGAATGCGTTCACTAACTGACCTACTTTTCTGGAGCTTTTTGCCCATGGCTCAGAAGACTTTGTCGCCGTTATCTCATCTAGCCAATCACATCCCCTAATCTCATTTGTCCAATCACATCTTCGATCTCATCCGTCCAATCACAGCCTCAGCCTCGCGGGGGAGTCATCACCTACTTTGAGATGCATTTGTGACTGACTGTCCTTTTAAATATGAAAACGCTCTCCATCTCGTGGCCCAAATAGCACGGGGCCTGTGTAACTTTGACTTCCAGCGCTGATTTCTCACGCTGCAGCATTGCAACCCTAATTATACCCCCCCCCCCTCCTGACTTGAAAAGAAAGCTGTATGTCTGTGCACATTGGCAACTGGAGAGGATGGAAGAATTGAAGCTTTTGAAAATTCTTTGAAGCTTCCGTTTTTTTTGTTATCAAAGCTGCCTTTGTAGGCCGAATGAATTTTGCATGTGCAGATTTAAGGGTACTTTGTGATGTGTGTGTTTGTGTGTGTGTGTGTGTGTGTGTGTGTGTGTGTGTTGGGGTGGGGGGTCCACCATTTGCAATACTGTACTAATTTAAGAAAGCGAGAAGAGCAGAAGGAAGAAGAAGATTGTTGGTTGCCCGTCAGAGGAGGTTTGGGCAATAGGATGAATGTCGGTGTAGGGTTGAATTGTCCTGGATAGTATGTGAGGTGCTCAGCGTCATGCAAAGGACTTGAAATCTGAAAGCCCAATTTGTGCATAATCTATAATTCCAAATGAGACCCGACATGATATGATTAAAGGACTTTTAATCCAGCGATACTACAGTTTTGTGCACTGACCAAACATACAATAAAAACAATAAACAATAAACTCTTTGGGTGATTTTGTTTCTGTCTCATGTGGTCAATCATTTTCACATGTTTAGAATGGGCGGGGGGGTGTCTATGTTATTTAAAGTAAAATAAAAATCAACTTTAGCATCAGTTTGTAAGTGGTGCACCCACTTAAGCTTCTTCTGCCAAGTTCAGGCCCTTTTTGTGTGTGTGTGTGTGTGTGTGTGTGTGTGTCTCTGTGTGTGTCTATCATACCATGATAGGTCTGGCTGGAATTTTAAGTTTAACACAACTTCACTTATGTATTTCTGGCATCGGGCCAACACAAGCTGAAAAGACTAAAGGATTGGTAATTAGGGATTTCTCACACACACACACACACACACACACACACACACACACACACACTCACTCACTCACTCACTCACTCACTCACTCACTCACTCACTCACTCACTCACTCACTCACTCACTCACTCACTCACTCACTCACTCACTCATTTCTGCGTGTCTAAGTCCATAATCAGGAATATGCTCACTCATTTGATATGACGAAGAATTTCCAACTGAAAATCTGCAACAATTAAAAGTTTATATAATTTGTAGAAATTGGTATGGTTGGGAATTGGCAGTGATATTGTAATATTGCAATTTATTATATATTAACAGCACAGGTTTGTTTCCAGATTTAGCTGGCAGGTGAAACAACAAGCTGCATCCTTTCTTCCTCCTCAGTGTGTGTTGATGTCAATATTGTGCTGACTGAGAAGAGACAACACGATTATTGTATTACTGCAGCATGTGTTTAACCTGGACACGAGCTCCATCTTTGTACTGCAATATAAAAGTCCTCCATGCTTGTTTTGACTATCTCCCTTGTAGGTTATTTAACGTCCACACGATGTGAATGGGTTTTTGCAGCCGCATACTTTCACCATCCCCCTGACCAACTTTGAGCACAGTTCAAGCTCCCAGCTGAAGCTCCTATAACTCGCGACGCTGTTTGGAAAACAGGAACAAACTAATTGTTGATAAGATAAGCATTTTGACTCGGTGGAGGTCAATTTCCAAAACAGTATTTCCCATCCTTCTTTTGATTCCCAGCCCTGTCACTCCTTAATGCTACACAGCCTCTCTACCCTAACGTTAGCTCCGTGCCCCAAGATCTCATAATGCCTTGTGTTACTTAGTATATTGTCCATCAGACACAAACCCGTAGACAGGCAGGGTTCGAAAGGTGAGTTCAAAATGAGGGAAAAACTGCCACAAGGTCAGATTTAAAAAAAATAAATAAAAAAAGCACCCCTTACTGATTGCTAACACATTGAAAAGCAACATCCTGTCCTACCTTTTAAAGACAGTACAGTGTATTTCCCAAAGTTAGGAAGTCAGTCACATAAAACATCAGGATTTGTGACTGACCTGATCTTTTCCATCACTAGTTATTGGGCTAAAACATATAAAAACACGCCTACAGTCCTTGAATCTTGAATCTTCCACTTTGGTGCTGCAGGAGCTGTGTTGCTGCTGTCAGAGGTCAGCCATAATGATTTTATATGTATTAAATGAATTTGTATACGCAGGCTGTGGCTTTATCAAGCTAGTTTATTCTTGCAGTGTTAAGTATGTGGCCTGATAAGTGGCTACACTCAAACTATGTATATGTGTATGTGTGCTCCGGTAACCTATTCTTTCTATGCTAAAAAAATGACACACACACACACACACACACACACACACACACACACACACACACACACACACACACACACGTGTCTTTGTTTCTGTTTCTCTGCATCTGCCTCCATTTCCATTTATTGGAGGAGGAGGTGTGGGGGGTGGAAGAGGTGGGAGGGGGGGAGGGGAGGTCAGGTTGAAAATTGCAATATGTATTTATCTTTCTCTGTATGCGGTTGCCAGGCAACAGCAGTACAAGGCTATTTACAGTTAATAAAAAGTGAGTGACATTAGCTTGGTGTATTAAAGGTACGACACTAATTTGCTTAAAGAGCTGAGAAGAAAGACGTGTGTGTGTGTGTGTGTACATAGTGACTAAAAAATGCTTCCACACCCTGTCTGTATAGGCGCATGTCTATGTGTGTGTGTGTGTGCGTCTGTTGTCTGTGTATGCATAATAGGCGCTCCCCCAGCCTCGTGGTTGTAGATATTTCCTGTTTCTGTTTGTGTGTGGCCAAAAAGATTTTGCATAAACTTGAGGAAACGGGGACCCCAAATTTGCCTTGACCAATTGTTTGTATTTTTTACATCAGCCTGCATACAGTAGTGTGTGTTTGTGTGTGTGTGCGTGTGTGTAAAAGAGCTTCCATTGTGGGAATGTATGCACGTGTGTGAGTGATTATAATTTTTTCCAATACCAAAATACATGTTGATTTACACCCTCACGATTTAAGATTACAAACTGCTTTGTGCTGCTCTTTCCAGTTTTATGTTGTTATTTTGTTGCTGCTTTGTTTTTGTTGCTGCTAGGGGAGAGCAGTGGAGGCTGTGCATCAGCAAAATATACCCTATGGGATATGTTATTTGTCATTTATTTTCCTTAGCCTTCAAAAGATAAAATAACGGCTTAAAAAAATGTTTATTTTTTTTCCTTACAGTTTGTGGCTACATGGCATTTTAGCTGCTGTCATTTGTCGTTTTGATGGTAAACATGTCAGCTTGCATTAACGTCACATCTCTTTCCTCTTTCATAGGCTTTGAAAGCATTTTGGAAGGCTTGTTTGGGCCGGGACTAGTCAAAGATATCACCCTTTTCCAAGGTAAACGTGCTCCAACACACAAACAAACACATACGCTTTACGCAAATACAAATTTATACAAATCGAGAACAACCTTAGTCG